>NC_081240.1:6876681-7081681 GCF_902713425.1 Acipenser ruthenus | reverse complement strand
GTGAGAGAGAGTGTGTGTGTGTGTGTGTGAGAGAGAGAGAGTGTGTGTGTGTGCGTGTCAGTACCTCTGTGTGTGCGTGTCAGTACCTCTGTGTGTGTGTGTGTGTGTGTGTGTTTGCCTCAGTGTGTGTGTGTTTGCCTCAGTGTGTGTGTGCCTCAGTGTGTGTGTGTGTGTGCGTGTCAGTACCTCTGTGTGTGTGTGTGTGTGTGTGTGTGTGCCTCAGTGTGTGTGTGTGTGTGTGTGTGTGTGAGTGCATATAGAAAATAGTGTTCTGTATTACAATGGCAGCTACAATGGAGTGAGGCTGGTAGAATGGGACCACAGTGTGCTAACTATACCCTCATGATCTTCAATGGCAGACAGACAGACAGCGGCACTGCAATGGCTCTGTATTACACTGAGGGGCAATGGTAGCACAAGTATAGGGCAGCTACAATGGGGTGAGGCTGGTAGAATGGGACCACAGTGTGCTAACTATACCCTCATGATCTTCAATGGCAGACAGACAGACAGACAGTGGCACTGCAATGGTTCTATATTACACTGAGGGGTGATGTTTCTTTTCATTTCTCATCAGGCCTGACATGGACGGCTCACAGGAGGTCCAGTTGCTCTGCTCTCTGTGCCAGTAGAGGTCACTTTACTTTCCTTGAGCCTCAGCTTCCATTATACTGCTGATCCACCCGGGATACGCTGGAGTTAACAGGAAATCTACACCAAGTTGAGCCTTAGATAAGCATACCAGTATAGAAAACTTCAGCTCCACAATTCTACAGCAGTTGTTGTGTACGTTTGCTGTAATTGATGATCATTTTGAATGGCTCCTAAATGTATCTAATAGACTGAGAATTCAACAGCAACTCGTTTGATGTTTACTAGGATTGCACACATGACCAATGCAAGGGGTGAAGCACTGTGTAGCGAGCTTGTCGCTGTGCTCGCTGCTGCGGGGGACGCCAGGCAGTCTGCAGCTGAAGCCAGCCAGCACAGCTGACTCGAGGGAACTAGAACACCACTGCTGCTCAGAGGAACTCTAGAATATCTCCTGCCACTGATTAATCAGGTGCACTGTGCTTCTGCCTGACCGGAAGCAAGGAAGACAATAATTACAGGACACCCAAGCTTTGGTATGGATCTGAATTGACCTAAAAGATCTGTGGAGACTAACCCCAGAAAGAGACATTCTTCCTGCTTCTGGGGTGCATTTATGCCGTATTTGAGAGCAATGTCTGTTCAAAAAGCAGCTATTTTATGTATGGAACAGAAAGTAAATAGATTTTATTGAACAAGAGCTTAAAAATCTGTCTCTGCAGCATGAAGAGTCCCATCAGAAAACTAAAACTGCTAAATTATTATAAAATTATTATTGTAATAAGAATGAATGTTGAGAATCTCCATGTATCATTCTATCACCATCTATATGAATCGGAGAATTAGATGTTTTCTTTAAGGGCTTCCAAGATTGATGAAGAGAGACAACAGAGTAAGCCACTTCCTGATCAGGGAGAACTGCAAGGGAGGACAGTATTCCTAGTGAATTTTTCAAACAAATAAAATACAACAAATTATTGCTCCAATCCTGTGACCCCCCCCACCCCCACAATGTAATTATTTCAGTCAGTCACCCCCAAGGAAAATCAAGACCACCTTCGATGCCACAGTTATTGTCGAAAAAAAATCTGTCCCAAACATTAGCAGCCATGTTGCAAAACATCTTTACTAAACCAATAACACCTGATCAGCTGGGCTTCAAAGGACTTGAATATAGTATGTGAAAGATTTAGAATATAGTATGTGAAAGATTTAGATTTCCCAGGTGCTGCTGTTTTTGAATGCAGAAAAGCCATTTAGCACAAAACATGCTTTTGCAATGGCAGTGCCACCATGAATGTGTGTTGTGTAAACGGAGAACATCGGTCCCACACAGTCATTCTGCATCGGTAGTCAATTGATAATATGTGAGGTGCCGCTGCTCCTGTGGGATGGATTGTAAATTCTTTACCATGTGTTTAAAGATTATGTATTCAGGTATTCCAATACATTTAGTGAGCAAGGGACCCGAGTACAGAAATAAGTTACATTCAATTAAATGAAGAGACAGACACATTTATTTTCTTAACAATTTTTATTTGTTTTTCAGAATTTACTAACACAGAATTCATTTTGTATTTAGCTTTTTTATGCAAGGCAATATAAGGTGTACTGAAAGGAAATTCATACTGATTTATAGAGCTAAATACAATGTTAAGCATTGGTTATTAATCATTGGCTGTTTCAAATAAAAAGAAAACAAAATCAAGCACATATTAGTAAAGAAAATAATTATGCAGAGGACATTCAATAAACACGTCAGATATGTTAAACAGATTACATCAAATTACACCCATCTCTGGAGCTCTGCACAGTCTTATGCGGTGGCCTTTCCTTCCTCACTTTTCCCTTCTCCATTTCTACATTTTGACTGGTGGATGCAGCTGCCTTATTGTACATCTCCATGGTGTAAAACCTCCCACAATTACGTTCCACCATCGCCTCTATTTCCTTGACCAGTTCAATAGCTTGTGCTGTATTGCTCTTGTCTTTATTGTTAAAGACATGATACCTGCCCCCACATTCATCAATAAGCTGCTGGAGATCCCCTTTGACTCCCTCAATGTATTTCTCAATTGTCATGCCATCTTCCAGACTGTCTTCATGGGTGAAAAGAACCATCATGTATCTGGCAGCACGCTCACCCAAAATAATCTTCACTGCTTCCCTCTCTCTCTGTGTGTATTGGCCCACCTGTAGAACCAACAGCAAAGCGTGGGGTCCCGGGGCAGACAGAGAGATACATTTCTCAATCTCCTGTTTAATCTGATCAGCAGTGAGCTCTGTGTCAAACAGACCGGGAGTGTCAATCACAGCTATGTGTCTCCCAGAAACTTCTGCCGTGCCCTTCTTACACTTATTAGTTATGGAAGTGGCGCTGAGTTTTGAATCAAACTCCCTTCTTCCCAGGATGGTGTTTCCTGCTGCACTCTTCCCAACTCCAGTCTTCCCAAGCAGCACAATCCTCAACTCTGCAATGAACAAGAACAAACATATTGTGACAGAAACACTGCCAGGAATAACCCTGCTTTCATAAAACGAATGCATTCCTCACAGGACTCAGTTAGAAGAACTGAAAGTATAGATACTCTCATCACTGACTTCACCTATAGGAGAGCACTGTTGTCAAATAACCACACTGCCTGGGTATTCAAAAGTAATAGACTTTTAAAAACAGTAGGAATTATTTCTGTAAAGAAAAAATATATTAAACAAAATAAATAAAATAAAACTGCTAACTACATGTTTTTTTACATAGTGGTTTGCAAATTCGATTTTTGAAATGACTCTTTTCCAAACACATTAATCCCATTCAGTGATTGGCTGTCTATGCATTCTAACCATGTAGAAATGTTCCAACAACGCACTGGTCTGAACTTTCTTTTTGCCTCATCACAGTCTTAAAACTTAAACATTGTCTGTATATTGCCGACTAATAAATCAACTGGTCAATATATGCCTGTGACAGAGATCGAATGATTCTTGGTGTTAGATCTCCCTGTGAGGGCATTTAATTAAATGGCACGACAATTTATTCCATAGGTTAGGTGGAAGTCGGTCATTTAGGAAGGGGGCGGAGCTACGGCACCCAAGCTCAATGACCAGGACGGGAGACGACGTGGTATCTGAGGATTGGAGGAGCGGATGCGTTCGTTAACCTAGGGGTCATGAGCGAGGGTATAAATAGGGGGCGTGGTTTAAGTGATCTGTTCCTTGGTAAATGATTAGTGTTTTAGCCTACAAAGAGTCTGTGTTGCCGTATTGTAAAACCGTGTTTTTTTTCTTGTGTTTGTTAATAGACTACCAGTAGTATGCTCCGGAGCTGTACCGAAAGCCAGCATTAACCCGGACATCACTTTCACCCCAGGATTCCACAGAGAACTGTATTACACCACTAGCACGTAATATCACTTCACTGTCTTGCGTTTTGTGTTTAGTGTTGGTGTGTGTAAAAACCTGGACTTTTGGTTGCGGGTCAAACCCTGGGATTAAAAATACGAGCGATACACGCCTCTGTATCACTCCAACATAATTATTTACTGATGTTTACCTTCGGGCTCTGGACATTGTCATTTATTAATAAAACACCCTTGCACCTGAAAGCAATTGTCTGTGTGATTAATCTGCTCTGCACTGCACTCAGCTGTATCCACTCACAACTTTGCCACAGTAATGAATTGGCATCAACCCACTGAACTGAATGCAAGTGCTGAATCGCAAACCACATGGCAGTCGAGAGGTACTGTCACAAATCACTGTCAAAGTCTTTTTTTCTTATCAATTCATGTACTTTTCATTCTCTTTGCTTTTTGTCACTATCTGATTGTAAACTTTTTTCACAACTCACTTAATTATGAACCTTTTTCCCCACGTGTGTTTCTTAATTGATGATTTCTATTTAGCACTAATTGGTTGATCTCGTCTTTAGTAAGGATCCCCGTGTAAAATTCACTGACGTTGTCTGCTTTGTTAACTACACACCGGGACTGAATGAAAAATGAGGAATAGGTTTGGTTATAAAAAGGTAGTTTAAGAAAATAGGAAGGATGGGGAACGTAATGCAGTAAGAAACAAAGAAAGTAAAGTAAAGGAACGGGGTAAAAACTGAGAGGGGAAACTTTTTAATGTGAATGACGTGTTTAAAGATGAAGAAAATCTGAATCAGAAAACCTGCTCAGTAATAGGATAAGTGAGCGCTCGGATTTGAAAGGCTGGTCTCTTACCAGATTGGATAACTTCCCTTCTTTTCTTCTACATTTTTGCATCTTTTGCCGTTTAAATGTTTTTGGACTGTTTTTAATATTTTTTATAAATTCTTGTGGACTGAGATCAAGGCAGACACGCTGGGGAAGCTGATAGATCACAGAGAACCAGCGCTGCTTTCCTGTTTAGAGACCATTCCTGAAGCAGCCTACAGTGCAATGTGGGCTGCTTGCAGTTATGGTTATTCCTTTTCTTTTGAGGACAGCAACGCATAAGATCTGAATTGTTTTTTTTTATTTATTTATTTCCACAAATCCTGAAGGACTTGGTGCACACAAGCAGTGATTGGAATATGTTTTTGTGTTTTTTTTTCTGTTTTTTTTTTTGGACAATTTATTTTATGAAGTTACTTTTATCTGATTTTTCTTTATTTGTGTGTTCTTTCGACACACAATTTTTATCCCAGTTTTAAATTACTTACCTGTGTTGTCTCTCATGTTCGATGCCAGAGGTGTGGATCTAGATAAAGAATCTGAAAAGAGAAACAGTAGAAGTTAATGGTAAATGTTAAGCACTGTAAGATACTCTGTACAGTACCTGTCAGAAGTATCTTTCCCTCCATACTTTAACGGGGCCTGGTGCCCGTAGTTTCTCCACCAGGTGGCATAGTCTTCTAAGTGGTGACACGTGTCTTATCCTGATGTCAGTATAATTAAACATTACAGATATAAAGGCCTGCCTTTGGATGAAAGAACACAGGAACCTTTTTCCCAGTAACTAGGAGGGAGGGAGATAGATGGAACCTATTTAGCAACGTTTGCAAACCCCTAAGGCAATCACAAAAAATAATCTGCATAGAGTTAGCGCATCAGAATCAGGCGCACGTGTGGGCAAACAGACTGTCATGAGACCCGACTTCTAAATCACGTTTTCGTGCGCTATTGCAGCGGTTCGCTAATGCTGTCATTTTTGCACAAGCAATAGTGGCTGTGCACATATTTGCTAAATAGGGCCCAGAGATTACACAGCTTAGCAGAATTATGAGGCTTTGCATGGACTCCCTCCTGAACTTTCATCTCTTCACAATTTTTCTGCTTCCTGATTTTGTTTCCCACTGTCTCTTCATCTGTGCTGCAGCCAATTCTTTTCAGCTCGGAGAATCCGCAATGAATGAATTATTGCAATTACAGAAGATTTAATGAACTGTGATGGGCTCTTCGGGCCCGATGACTGTGATGGGCACTCAGGGTCTGTGAAAGATAAATTTGGCAATGAGGCCTCGTCCATGGGTGCTTGATGGCTACCTGTGTGAGGCCGGCTGGAAAAGCATGAACAGTTCCATGCATCCCAGTGCCGCAGAGAGGAAGTGGCTATGGGCCACCTCCACCCAATAAGACGAGGCTGCAAAACCATGAATGGAAAATAATAAATGATTAACATATGCCACAGTAGTGTCTGCCTCCTACCCCCCAAATATTAAAACAATTATGAAAATGAAAGCCGAGACATGGCCCGTCCCCCAGAGCATGACTGCGCTGGGGGGGAAAGAACCCAGCCTCTCCAGCCCAACCACTCACCCCACAGAACTATACCAAAAGATTATGCAGCCTCTACATATATTAAAAAGCTAAGAGAACACCCCTCGGGAAGCAAGCAAAAGCAAAGTCCTTCCAGCGTTCACAGGCACCGATACGCAGACCCGCGTGCCTGCTAACAAGAGCTAAATGTAGTGCTCGTCTGTCCTGTAAAAGCAGGCAAAAACCCCGTTAAATAACCTTCTGAATTGCTTATTTGCAGGGAAGGAAAATAAATTGCAGCAACTTCTGAGTCCCAAGATTTCATCCTACACCCCATTTACGGAACGCTGTGCAACCCGAGTGGGCGGGGCCATTCACCAGGATCCAGCATAAGAGATATGACTGACAGCCCTGTACTGCAAGTAGCTCCTATCTTTAGCCTTGGATAGGGACAGACACAAAGGCTTTTATTTAAACAGCCCTCCTTAGCTTGGAGATTCGTTGTGCCTCCATATGTCAAGAGCCATCTGCACAGTTTGCATTGCACTTTGTTTGGGCTGGACTCAAACTGAAACCACACGGTAGTCGAGAGGTGCGTACGTGTCTTATGCTGATGTCAGTATTATTTATATTAATAGGGGTGCATATTGCTAAAATAAATAAAACCAGTATTTTGGAAAAAGTAAATGCAAAAAGTAAAACAATCTTTGTTTTTACCTTCCTATCTTGCCTGCGCCTAATTCTGGTCCCCTTAATTTTATTTCAAACAGAGCTGATAAATTACATTAATTGTTCATCCCAGTCCTACTTTTAACTTGCATTTCATTTTTGCAGTCGCCTAATTTTAATGTTGTGCTTTTGTTATTTCCCTCACTGGTTTAACAGAGATGTCCTGACAGTTTTTTTTTGTGGCTGTCAGTATTATTAACATGCCTTTGGATGAAAGAGAGCACAGGAACCCTTTCCCACTAACTAGGAGGGTGGTGTGGGTAGAGAGTACACAGCTTACCAGACTTGCTTGGCTTATCATTGGCTTGCTCTTCAACGTCCATTTCTTCACAAATGAGCTCTTTGCTCTTCCTCATTTTTTTCACCTGTCTGATCATCTCACTGGTGTAGTGGCTTCCCCTGTTACCTTCCACCATCCTGTCTATTTTTTCCAGTAGCTCAGAAACCTGGGTGCAATCACTCTCTTCCTTGTTGTTGAAGGCATGATAATGGCCCCCACACTTCTCAACAAGCTCCCGGAGCTCCTTGCTGGCTCCCTGAATGAACTCCTTAATTTTCTTCTCTCCTAGTTTGTCCCAGTTGGTGAAAAGGACCATCGTGTATCTCTCAGCTTCCTCTCCGTATCTCCTCAGGATTGTCTCCACTGTTCTCTTGTCTTCACCTGTGAATCGGCCCATCTCAATCACCAGGAGAATAGCGTGGGGTCCCGGGGCAGACAGAGCAATGCATTTTTCTTCAGTGACTTCATCCAGAGAGAGGTCTGTGCCAAAGGCTGGAGTGTCGACCACAACAACACGTCTCCCGGAAACCTCTCCTTCTCCCTTCTCACATACATTTGTAACTGAGGTGTCACTGGCTTGTGATGTAAACACCTTTTTGCCCAGGATGGTGTTTCCTGAGGCACTTTTCCCAACTCCAATCTTCCCAACCAGGACCATCCTCAAATCAGGGGAACTGCCTGGGGCTCTCTTTTCATGTGCTTCTAAATAAATAAAGAGGTTTCAGATTACATATATAACTTGTGTGATTGGCATATTTAGATGCCCAAATAATGGGTGTACAACAATTCATTCCAGTGACAATTTGTCCTGGTAACAATTAGAAAAAATCCTTGCAAGTGCTCTTGCAAAACTTGCATCTCTTCTGAATATCTGGCCCAATGTTTTTTTTTTGTCCCTTAGCAGGAGTTGATAGAAATAGAATATATGTTAACCACACACTATTGAACCAAAACTGAATGTAAAACAGGACTCTAGTACGGTAACCATGGTGATGCCCATGTTTATGGGAGCTCCATGGATCCCGAAGTTAAAGGGGATAGGTAGTGAAGTAAAATTTGGAGAATGGCAGGCATAGCTATAAACAATGTTGAGATTGCAAATGTTAGATGAAGGACAGAAGGTAGATTTGATCATTTGTGCTTTAGAAGGGGATGCAAGGAGGGAGGTATTACTTTTAGCACTGACAGAAACTAAACAGAATTATACACATTTAAAATGTTCAGCAATTTCTGTGGATATTTTTTTATTTGTATTTTTTTTTTAAATCTCGATCTGGTTAGACTCCAGTACTGAATGCAGCCAGTCAGCAGTTTGTAACACCAGGGTTGAGCGTGGCAGCGATGGACCTGAACAATGAAGGGACTGGAAGAAAAAAGAAAAAAAAGAAACACTAGGTTCAGACTATAAAGTTGTCCATCAAGAAGTATTCAGTACAGTAATTGCAGACAACAGTGTGTATTAAAATGCAGTAAACAGTTGTGTTTGTGTTTACTATGAGTGTCTCCCAGCAAGCCAGCCTGACTGCCACTCCAAATTAACGGGGAATATAAACACATTGAATTGTGTAATGAATTGGCATCAACCCAGTGAATTGAATGCAAGGGCTGAACTGTAAACCACATGGCAGTCGAGAGGTACGTACGTGTGTCACCAGTCTTTTTTCTTATCACTACATGTAATCTGTTTTCTCTTTGCTTTTTCTTACCATCTGATTGTAAACTTTTTTTCACAACTCACTTAATTATTGAAACTTTTTCCACATGTTTTTCTTTATTTCTATTTAGCACCAGTTGGTTGATTACATCTTTAGTAAGGATCCCTGTGTAAAATTCACTAATGTTGATGGCTTGTTAACTGCACACTGGGACCGAATGAAAGATGAATTGGTTATACAAAGGTAGTTTAAGAAAATAGGAAGGATGGGGAACGTAATGCAGTAAGAAACAAAGAAAGTAAAGTAAAGGAACGGGGTAAAAACTGAGAGGGGAAACTTTTTAATGTGGATGACGTGTTTAAAGCTGAGGAAAATCTGAATCAGAAAACCTGCTCAGTAATAGGAAGAGTGAGCGCTCAGATTTGAAAGACTCGTCTCTCGCCGGTCCCTTCTTTTTTTCTACATTTTTACAACTTCCACCATTTTAATGCTTTTGGACTGTTTACTATTTTATAAATTCTTGTGGACTGAGATATTTGCAGTAGATTTGCTGTTTGTTTTTTTTCTTTGTCTCATTTTGAAAGCGCTCGTGACCAGGCAGACACTATGGGGAAGCTGATAGACAGATCACAGAGAACCAACGCTGCTCTTCTGTTTAGAGACCATTCCTGAAGCAGCCTACAGTGCAATGTGGGCTGCTTGCAGTATTTTTGGTTATTCCTTTTCTTTTGAGGACAGCAACGCATAAGATCTGAATTTATTATTATTATTATTATTATTATTATTATTATTATTATTATTATTATTATTATTATTAATATTATTATTTATTTCCTTTGTGCACACAAGCAATGATTGGAATATGTTTTTGTGTTTTTTTTTATTTTGGTCAATTTATTTTATGAAGTTACTTTTATCTGATTTTTTTCTTTATTTGTGTTCTTTCGACATACAATTTTCATCCCAGTTTTAATCTGATTCCCTCTATTTAAATTAAAAAATCAATTATTTAAATTACTTACCTGTGTTGACTCTCATGTTTGATGCTTGAGGTGTGGATCTAGATAAAGAATCTGAAAAGAGAAACAGTAGAAGTTAATGGTAAATGTTAAGCACTGTAAGATACTCTGTACAGTACCTGTCAGAAGTATCTTTCCCTCCATACTTTAACGGGACCTGGAGCCCATAGTTTCTCCACCAGGTGGCGTAGTCTGTCTCTAAGTGGTGACATTGCTTTTTTTGGCGTAGTCGGCAGGATCTAGGTGTTAAATCCACACCAGGGCAGGGTCAACAGGTGGTAGCACGTCCAGAAGCGGTAACCATGGTGATGGCCATGTTTATGGGAGCTCGATGGATCCCGAAGTTAAAGGGGATAGGTAGTGAAGTAACATTTGGAGACTGGCAGGCACAGCTACAGACAATCCGTGCATTTACATGAGCATAAGAATTCTTAATTCCGATATGAAAAGTTATGTAAACACAGTTTTCGGAAAATGTATCTGAACATACCGAAAGTCAGTTTTCGGAAAACAGCATCTAGATTAAATGCTGAAAACTAACAAGATGTATGTCATGTAAACACACTTTTCGGAAAACTTATTCCGATAGCGTACTGCACATGTGCAAACTTTGACCTTCATTCCTGCACGTGGTTTTAGAAAACAGAGAAAATAATAATAATCTGTAGTCAGTCTGCATGCATCCATTTGTCTAGTTAGGGATAAAGTAATACATTTGTTAAAGTTGTATGTATTTGTTAATAGCCCGTACTGAAACAGCAAATGTTTTCCAGCTTTAAAATGACGTAATAATTTAAAAGTCTGCAAAAGAAACTGGTAATATAGAACATGATGTGCTGTTGGAAAGGCTGATTGCACATTGTGGGGAATCTGAATAGAGGTATAGGATAGTAATCTTTGAATTTAAGACCTGACACTTTGATAAAGCACTATATTGGATTGGTCTCTGTTCTATCGCAGAAATGTACGGTCTTCAAATCGTACTTAGGCTACTACAGTACTTTGCATGCGAAAATATACTGTGTTTTCCAAAAACTTCAGTCCATGTATACAGTTGAATGCTAATTAGATTTTCTATCGTTAATCATGTAAACACAGAAAAGTGACGTTTTAAGAAAATCAGTTTTCTGATTCAGTTTTGTCATGTAAACGTACTGAATGTTGCTAGATGAGGGACAGAAGGTAGATTTTATCATTCGTGCTTTAGAAGGGGATGCAAGGAGGGCGGTATTGGCACCTACAGCTGGGGCCACGAGTGCTCAAGAATGGGAGGTCTTACAGAAGTTATATGGAGATAGGGTTGTTGTAGCTAAGTTGAGAGCTCAATTGTTTAGGTGCAGATAAAATAGTGATGAGGCTATGGAGGCTTTCACTCTCCGGCTCCGAGGACTGTTTGCTAGGTTGCAGTGGCGGGATCCAGAGGGACCACTCCGGAACAATGCAATGGAGTAGAACACCCAATACTGTAGCTCAGCAAAAAGATGCTACCTCGGGAATGCAACTACTCCGTCGTCGAAAAGGAGTGTCTGGCCATTAAATGGGCTACTCACTCTTTATGATACTACCTGCTGGGACACTCATTTTATCTCGTCACTGACCACGCCCCACTCAAGTGTTTAAGTACAATGAAGGACAGCAATGCCCGGATAACTCGGTGGTATCTGGCGTTGCAGCCCTTCATGTACCACATGGTACACCGTGCGGGGGAAAGACCATCAAAATGCAGATTATTTTTCTCAGGAGGGAGGAGTAATGGGAAAGATAGATTCAGCCGAGTGTTCCTTCGGCTCCACTCTGAGCAGTGGGATATGTGACAGAAATACAATGAGTTTTGGTTGTAAATCACCCTCCCGACCTGTGAGGGCGCTAAGCAGCGAGAGGAAGTCTATGGACGGGCTGGCCTGACAGTTCTTTCTCCGGGTCGGTAAGTCGGTCAGTCTGGAAGAAGACGAGACTCTGTTGCAGGAACGTATTGACCCGGAAGGGAAACGATGTAGCAGCTGCAGACAGTGTAGACAGCTGCACTCGTTTACCAAGGGCTCATGCATGATAGCATGAAGGGGACAAAGAATTGTAAATCTTTTCCTTTGCTTGGTTCAAAGAGATAAGAAACTGGAAGGAGCGGAAAAAATCCCTAATAATCTGTGAAAAAGAGTTGAGTGAGTGTGAGTGTTTTGTTTGTTTTGTCGCTGTTAGTAATTGTCTTTTGTTTTTGTAAATCACTAGACGGCTAACACGTCTCCGGAGCTGTCACCTTGGGCCAGCACTACCCGGAACAACAACACCACAGTCACTGTTTGATCGTTATCGCCTACCACGAGCACTACTGCACGCACCCAGGTCTAGTGACTGTGTATGTATTATTGTGGGGCGGATAACGTGTATTATTATTTGGTCTGCAAACCACTTCTTATCGTTTCCTTCTGTGCTCTACACATTGGTGTGTATTGCCGGAGGAATATTGTTTGGTCGCCAGACCGGGAGTTCACAAATAAAAAGAACCCCTTTTCCAAAACGGATTACAGTTTCCTTTGTGTGATTATTTCTGCACTGCATCACCTCTGCATCTGTTTCTAATCAGCAGCCACTTTGCCACAATCCCTTGTAAAAAAAAGAAGCTTCTTTTGAATCGCAGAGTTATCTAGTTTACATTACATAAATATAAACAATGGTAAACTTTGATTAGCGTTAACCCAGTTCACATCAGTCTAGAGACAAACGCATTTGAATAACGTTTAAAATGGAAAATTAAGGAACGCACCTTTAACCCCTGTCACAATTAACACAATTCACCTGCTCCCTCATCTCTCCTGCATGCTCCCTGCTGCATCCTCCCTCCTCCATTTTCCCTGCTATCTTCTCCATGCTCTCTCCTCCTTGCTCCCTCCTCCCTGCTCCCTCCATTCTCCCTCTTCCATGCTCCCTCCTTTATGCTCCATCCTCCCTATTCCCTCCTCCCTCCTGTGTGCTCCCTCCTCCCTCTCCTCTGCTCCCTCCTCCCTGCTCCCTCTCCTCTGATCCCTCCTCCATGCTCCCTCCTTCCAGCTCTATGCTCCCTCCTCTATGATCCCTCCTCTATGCTCCCTGCTATTTTATAGACACGTACAGACGTGCTCAAATTTGGTGCTACCCCTCCACAAAAAACGAAGAATGCACAATTTTCTCTGAAATAACTTGAAACTGACAAAAGTAATTGGCATCCACCATTGTTTATTCCATATTTAATAGAAATCAGACTTTGCTTTTGATTTTTTATTCAACATAATATTGTAAATAATAAAACAAATGAAAATGGCATGGACAAAAATGATGGGACCGCTAACCTAATATTTTGTTGCACAACCTTTAGAGGCAATCACTGCAATCAAACGTTTTCTGTAGCTCTTAATGAGACTTCTGCACCTGTTAACAGGTAGTTTGGCCCACTCTTCCTGAGCAAACTGCTCCAGCTGTCTCAGGTTTGATGGGTGCCTTCTCCAGACTGCAAGTTTCAGCTCTTTCCATAGATGTTCGATAGGATTCAGATCAGGACTCATAGAAGGCCACTTCAGAATAGTCCAATGTTTTGTTCTTATCCATTCTTGGGTGCTTTTAGCTGTGTATTTTGGGTCATTATCCTGTTGGAGGACCCATGACCTGTGACTGAGACAAAGCTTTCTGACACTGGGCAGTACGTTTCGCTCCAGAATGCCTTGATAGTCTTGAGATTTCATTGTGCCCTGCACAGATTCAAGGCACCCTGTGCCAGGCACAGCAAAGCAGCCCCAAAACATAACCGAGCCTCCTCCATGTTTCACTGTAGGTATGGTGTTCTTTTCTTTGAAAGCTTCATTTTTTCGTCTGTGAACATAGAGCTGATGTGACTTGCCAAAAAGCTCCAGTTTTGACTCATCTGTCCAAAGGACATTCTCCCAGAAGGATTGTGGCTTTCCAGTCTGGCTTTTTTATGTTTTTCTGTCAAAAGTGGAGTCCTCCTGGGTCTTCTTCCATGGAGCCCACTTTCGCTCAAAAAGTGACGGATGGTGCGATCAGAAAATGACGTACCTTCACCTTGGAGTTCAGCTTGTATCTCTTTGGCAGTTATCCTTGATTCTTTTTCTACCATTCGCACTATCCTTCTGTTCAATCTGGGGTCGATTTTCCT
The DNA here is from genome assembly GCF_902713425.1 of Acipenser ruthenus. Taxonomy (NCBI): domain Eukaryota; kingdom Metazoa; phylum Chordata; class Actinopteri; order Acipenseriformes; family Acipenseridae; genus Acipenser; species Acipenser ruthenus. The sequence continues at coordinate 7,067,543 of NC_081240.1, read as the reverse complement.
CTTGCGGCCATGCCCAGGGAGGTTGGCTACAGTTCCATGGACCTTAAACTTCTTAATAATATTTGCAACTGTTGTCACAGGAACATCAAGCTGCTTGGAGATGGTCTTGTAGCCGTTACTTTTACCATGCTTGTCTATTATTTTATTTCTGATCTCCTCAGACAACTCTCTCCTTTGCTTTCTCTGGTCCATGTTCAGTGTGGTGCACACAATGATACCAAACAGCACAGTGACTACTTTTCTCCATTTAAATAGGCTGAATGACTGATTACAAGATTGGAGACATGTGTGATACTAATTAAAGAAACGAATTAGTTTGAAATATCACTATAATCCAATTATTTATTATCTTTTCTAAGGGGTACCAACAAATGTGTCCAGGCCATTTTAGAATATCTTTGTAGAATAAGCAATAATTCATCTCTTTTCACAGCTTCTTTGCTTTATTCTATGACATACCAAAGGCATGCAAGTATACATGATAAAATAGCTTTTAATTTCATCACTTTTCAGGAGGAATGAAGCATTATTTCAATGAGCTGTAAGGGTACCAACAAATTTGAGCACGTCTGTATATTTAGACTGTGATGTTTAAGATTGATAATCAATAGATTTGATCTATAATTCTTACTTGAGATTTATTTCTGACTTTAGATAAGTTCTCTCTTTTTATTTTTCTGTCTTCAATAAACTGCTGCTATTAAATTCTCTTGCTGTTTGATTGTTTTGTTCATTATAATTCATCGATCTTATCAAACTTCTTCAATTGGAACTACTCAAATGCAACTCTGCATACAATTACATTTCACTTAATGTTCCTACAGGGTATGTGTTGCCATTTTCCCCACTCAGACCCCTTGCTTACTAAATATCTTCAAGAGAATATCGTCCACTCTTCAAATATCTGTCTAATATTTTAATGAGCAATCCATCCCACAAGAGCAGTGATACTGCAATATACATTTACTACCAGCACAGGATGACTGGGAGGGATAGCTGTTCATTTTACCCCACAACTTGTTTCACATGCATTGTACATGTATTAAAAGATGGGATGATTATCTATTCAGGGATACCAAGATATTTAGGGAGAGAAAGGTCTGAATGGAAAAACAGGCAACAAATGCCCCACCCCAGTCATTCTGCATGTATTCATCTGAGCCAATACTTGTTGGAGAGGAGTGTAGATTAATGGCTTCACAATTACTAATAAATAATAATAATTGCTGCCCTCAAGCTCCACCCCTCCCTGTTCTGTAGTGTTAGCTCTTCTCTCAATGGAGTGACACATCTTTCAATCAAATGTTTCAGTGAAAACAGACTTACATTTTAAAAATGCAGCACTGTTCCTTGGTTCTGGAGCCTGCAGACTGTAAACTGCAACTTTATTCACTGGGCAGAAAAAAGAGAGAAACATAGAATTTGTTTTCTAATGTGTGAATCCCTCTGTCTCTGTTTGAATGCTATTGTCTTGTTTTTTCATGTAATGTCTTTAGAAACTCTCTTCCTTCCTGCTCTCTACACTCGGGATGTCACTGTAAATGAGGTAGGGTGTTTCAACCTGAGGAAATCATTTGAAATAAAACATCTGTAATATTCATATAGCCAACAATCTGCAAGAGGGCTTTATTAATGTCTTGCAAGTCCTGTCCCTCCTCAAGCCATGATCTATTTGAGAAATCTCTACCAAATGAATCTATTTCACACCAACCTGTTTTGGTTATTTTGACTAATTCCCCCTTGCAGAAGTCCTCAATATGGTCTTTAAGTTCAGATACAGCTTTCCTCACAGCCCCAAAAGAGATGCCTGTATTGACAGTAACACTGGGTAAGCCTCCAGCTTCAGGAGGGGCACAGAGAGACTGGAAATTCTACAACAGGAAAGTGGAGAAAAGGAGTTTTCAGTGAAACAGAATGGAGTCCAAAACATTCCTGGGGAAAAGCAAGAATTCATTCAATTGGAGAGGTCTGTCTGAAACCGTCCCAGTTATGGACTTGAGATTTTCTAACAAGCAGTGATGTTACCTGTAGAAAATGGATGTGATCCTCTGTCTCTGAAAGCTGTTTCAGCTCAGCGTTTCTCCTCTTTAGCTCAGCAATCTCCTGCTCCAGTTTCTTCATGCGTCCTTCAGCCTGATTCACTGCAGCCTTCTCGTTAGCTCCAATCAGCTCAATAACCTCAGTGTGGATCTTCTCAATGGATCGGATCACCTCATTAAAGATCTTCTCACTTTCCTTTATTTCTAAGCATGCAGATCTCTGAGTGAAAGTACACAGTAGAGGAGACACAGTTAGAATTTATATGAAAAACACATCAGACATAGACAGCAAACTTCTGCAGATGTTTTCCAGTCCATCTGTTTATAATAATAATTAATAATAATAATAATAATAATAATAATAATAATAATAATAATAACCCCCTCTTGTCAATACCCACTTTCAGTGACTCCACAGCCTGTTTCAGCCCCTCAATTTCTTTCAGTCTCTCCTGGATTCTCTGTTGTATTTCTGTCTGTGTCTCTCCCAGCTGCTTCTGTGTAGAAACACAGTGACAAAGTGACATTTCTGATGGGGCATTGAGTGATATCCTGTCACACTCAACACAGGCCTGTTTAAGTATGCTATTGAAACTGACAGAATCATTTTAGTTCAAATATATTTTATGTTTTCTTGTCCCCTTACCTCTTTACAATGTGTGCAATAATTCTGAGTCAAATATATTTTGACTTCAGTTCTAGTTGCAAGCCAAAGACATCTGTAGCACAGGCTAGATCAGACAACATGTGTGTATAGTAGTAAGATACAACACCATCTAATGCACAGCTGCCAGCAATACAAAAGGACGCTTGATCCACAGTAGCTGTCCACTAGATGGCACTTTTTCATACTAGTAACAGTGAATGATGGCTGATCTAGCATGTGTTACATGTTTGTTTTGTTAAGCACCTAGGAAACTGAAGCAGCTTTCTCTTTAATGTATATTTAGGGCTTCTGATTTCTGTTTTAATCGATAAACACAGATAAAACACCCCTGATACAAAACAATGAAATCAGTGTATACCCAATAAACACCGGAAAAACACTAGACATGGTTACTCAATTCACGTTGACTTCACCCCTTTCCATGTGAAAAAATAAAATAAAATAACCTAAAACCAAAAAAGAATAACAAAAAAACAACATTTCTCATAGCAGTCAGGCAATGAACCTCCTTCCTGACTTGTATCTATCATTGATTAATTCTGAATACTTTAAACTGAGTGGCAGCACATTCCTGCATTTCTATTGGAGGATTGCACACGCTTGTGAGATTTAAAACGAGATTACAATTAGAAACGGAGGGTTGTTCTTGCTCGTGGGATTTAAAGCTATATTACAGTTCAATAGGGAGGATTCACACACTCTTGGAATTTAAAACAGAATTGCAAATTGTGAACAAATGTAAAAAATGCCTAAACACACAAAATCCCCAGAAGAATGAGCCCGTGACCAGAAGGACTTCACTGTGGAAGAGAGCAAAGGAAAGAGGGGAATAGTAGGGTGAGCGAATGAAAATCCCAAATAGGTTTTTAAATTATGTTTTTAACTAACTTAAACATATCTGTTTTAATCATGTAAAAATGTGTTTTAACACACCAAATTCAGCTACTGTTCAAATTCAAATTCTGCCTGGCAGCCATCTTGAATTTGAGTTATGCCCTCTACTGACTTTGAGCTTTCATAATTAAAAAGATGAACACTTTACCAATAAAAACAATTATTCTCAGCTAGATGATGGTTATAAATTGAAAGATCAAATGTTTTAAGTGTACAAGCAAGCCTCCCAAAAACACACCTCTCACTGTGGGCAGACTGGCAAGAACTGCCTGGCAAGGGCAAGGGCACAATCTTGTATATTGTATATCATATTAATTTGGTATATTGTATATCATATTAATCTTGTATACTGTATATCATATTAATATTGTATATTGAATATCATAATAATCTTGGTCTTTTGTTTTTAAATTAGCTGCTTGACTTTGCTAGGAATGTCATTTTTAAACAGTTTTACCAATAAAACTATAATATCTTAAACAATGAAACTGATCTATGATTTTATTAAGTCACAAGATACATATAGAAAACACTAGGAATATAAATCATGCTAATTTTACACTACAAATTCCAATGCACTACAAAACAGCTGAACAAATCCTTCTTACCCTGTGAGGCAGGGCTGAGGTCCTGCACATGTAAACAGTGTGTTTTGGTTTGATTGTAAATAATGTTTTTGATGATCAAGTTTGTGCTAGAATGGCAGGGCATATTCAAATCCAGATGTGGAATGTGGCCAGGTGTTAATTGATTAATTGATTATCTCTTATCCCTGGCCACATGCCTTTAAAAAGGATCTGAAAAGCCTGTTTCCTGGTTCTACAAGCAGGGATACAGACTGTCTGGGAAGGAGAGTGTTGCTGTAGGATCCTCACGACTGCGTGTGTTAACCAGGGTGAGAAAAACACAAGAGGAAAAATGTATCTCGGATCACTGTGTGAGTTAACCAGGATTGCTAGCACTGGAAGGAATAGGGAACAAGTTTAGGGGATTTTAATCCCATCCAAGTCTAGAGAGGAGGTGTCAGGGAGACTGTTCCTGGAGCGGGACCTCCTTTCTTGTTTAGTTAACTTTTATTTTCTAGTTGTTTTCGCGCAGTGTTTTGTTTTGAATGTTTTGTGTTTTTTGTATCAAAGAAAACCTCCTGTGTCTCTCCTGTCAATCAGCGATAGCCACACCTGTAACAACACCCCTGTTACACCCTGAAATACATTGTAGTACATCATAGTTTAGTTAGAGCAATTAAAAAACTAGGGCTCTTTAAATAGCTCTTAATATACAATCAAAATCTGATCTGATGTGAAACTGTATAACCTAGTAAACAGACATGTTAAATATCCCTGGGAATTCTTATCTTCTAGGATAGCTACAAGGAAATGGTTCAAACCCTTACCTGTTTCACAATCCTTTCTGCATCACCTGAGACTGTATCATGGCTCTTGTGATCCTCGTCTGTACACAACAAGCAAATACACGTCTGATCGGTTCTGCAGAAGACCTCCAAAACCTTCTGGTGTTCAGGACAGAGCTTCTGCTCCAGATTTCCAATGGCATTGATCAGCTTGTGCCTCTTTAATGGAGTAACCTCACTGTGTGGCTTGACGTGTGTTTCACAGTAAGAGGCCAGGCACGTCAAACAGGATTTAACAGCTTTGAACTTTCTCCCAGTGCAGACATCACACGACACATCTCCAGGTCCAGCATAACTTTGAGCAGGAGGAGGATTGAGTCCTGTCTTCTTTAATTTCTCCACAACTTCAGCAAGCATGGTGTTTCTGCACAGATCAGGCCTTGGGGTAAAGGTCTTTCTGCACTGGGGCAGCTGTAGACACCTGTATGATCAGTCTGATCCCAGCAGTTCTTAATACACCCCATACAGTAACTGTGTCCACATGAGTAGTAATAGTACTATAGCTTATGTCAAAAGTCTAATTTATGACCCTTTTGACCTTTTTTTGACCTTATAGGTATGAAGTTATGAATATATAATGAGGGGGCGTGGATTTATGAATTTATGAATATATAATGAGGGGGCATGGATTTATGAATTTATGAATATATAATGAGGGGGTAGGGATTTTATTATGGTAACAAGACATATATGCTTATTGAATATAAGTATATATATGTATATATATATATCCCTATAAACTTATTGCATGTCTTTTATAAGATATGTACAAAATCAGTGTTTAATATGTTATTCATGTAATAAGGGGATAGGGGGAACCCAAGTTTTATATAAATGATTATGTTAACTTATGCTTGGTGCAGACAACATTGAAGTCTTAGTATTTTTTACATAAGACACTTAATGAAAAAGAGAAAGTTTAAAAGAGGGTATTAAAAGCATAAAGAAAAAACAATTTATATTTTAAAAGCATTTAAACTTTACACACAGTAATCACAGAACTGCGCATTAGTCGTTTTAAAAGGGTATCGTTAAACAAAATAAAACGGATATTAAATTAAATATGTATAAAATAACAAAAACAAAACAAAATCTACCAGAGTACATAGTGGGTACCCTAGTATTATATAAATGCATATGTTAACTAATGCTTGGTGCAGACAACATTAGTCTTAGTATTTTTACATTAGACACTTAATGAAAAGAGAACGTTTAAAAAGAGTGTATTAAAAGAAAAACAATTTATATTTAAAATGCGTTTAAACATTACCCACATAAATCACAGAACAACTGAGCATTAGTCGTTTTGAAAGTGTATCGCTAAAACAAAATAAATTAGATATTAAATTAAATATTTATAAAAGAACAAAAAACTAAACAAAATCTACCCGAGGACAAGTTCTGAAAAAAGCTCTTTCTCTCTCTCTCTCTCTGTCTCTTACCGTTTTCAATAAAAACTCCCCAGGACAAACGCTTAAGTGCAGTGTGAATTCTCTCCCTCGCAGACAACAGCAACCAGCCGCACTCATCAAACGTTAGCAGAAGAATGACTGCAAACTCGCTCTGTGACTTAAATAGGGGGCGGATCCTTTGGCATAGAACATGCGCACATCTTCCTATAGGTACACTTACATGCACGCGCACATGAGCACCGACACTGAGACAACCCCACTCGCAGACACAGACACTCACAGACACATAACCACCCGCTATGAACAGACTGGCGTCTCGATGTATTAAAAAGCACCGCTACCTATTTGTTAGAGGAAGGTCCCCTGCAGAGAAGGCTTGTGAAACGTGTGATTTGTAATGCCTAAAGGTTTGGTCTCTGCATGGTAGACACATCTAGGACTATTTCAGATGAATATACAGATTTTATACTTCTGTTAAGATTAAAAGTGCATACTTCTGTTAAGATTAAAACCAGGAATCAATTCTATAAATAAAAACTGTTTAAACGTGTTTGGTTGTCTGTGTTTGTTTGTTTGCTTGTTTTTTAAAAAGATAAAATGAGAGCATTTTTATCCTGACGCTAGTAAAATTAAAAATGCTCAAATGAAAGACGTATTTAAAATATATTGCATGAACATTTTACGCATGTATTACCGCGTAAAGAAAGTAGATTTAACTAAGCCTACGTTCAACTATAAACAAACATGTATAATATATGCTATAGCAATGCTTGGTTATTCGCGCCGGACCCGTAAAACTTATGGAATTGAATATAACTGAATAAAACAAAAAATAATGAATCTGCAGGAAACAAATGAGTGAAAATTAAACACTTACGTAAATGAATAAAATAGAGTTTAACATGTCTTAAGGAATATGTGCTATGGTTTTTGTAGGGTATTTTGCGTGGCTGAAAAAACCGAAAATCATTTGTGAGGTGAGAATCGTGGCACCCCTGAGTCTAGTTCTTTAACATATCAGACTTTGGGTGGCGGAATGTTTGCTGATGTTGGAAAGCACGATGTTATCTCAATGTGAATATATATATATATATATATATATATATATATATATATATATATATATATATATATATAGGGGATAAATATTTTTTATTCAATTTTACACGTTAGGAATAGATTGGCGCCGCTGTGTATTAAAAGTACAGATAGCGTATGTTAGAGGATGACACCCCGCTGAGAAACGTGGATCGGTGATCACCGCGGCGTCGGTTAGTCTGCTAGGGGCAAAAAGCCTCATGGTATTTCAAACTGGATATAGTTTGGGGCATAACGATTACAAAATAAAATAAGAGAAAAATCGGTGTTATATTGCAAAATAAAATAAGAGAACCTATTTAAGTGTTTTATCAATGCCCATTTTTGAATAGCCTCCCATCAAGATAATCTCCAGTAGCTTCTCATACACGGTCAAACTAATCTGACGATTGTGCAAGTCATTAACACGCTTTTACTGTTTTAGATTTAAAACTATGTGTGAGCATAGTACAACGTTATGTTTTTTTTTTTTTTTTTAAAAACGGCGAATATAGACCCTAACCTGTTGTAATGCTCCTTTACGTGTATCTAAAATGATTCGTGTTATAAAACAGATTGTATAAAATCGTTTACAAAACGAATGAGAATATTTTTTGCATGTAATACTGCGTATAGAAAAAAAACTAAGCCCGCGTTTAACTATAAAAACATACATGTGTAGGTATATGCGTCCTCATTTCTTGTTTATTAAAAGCATACCTTTAAAAACGTGATTTAAACATAATAAAACATAATTTCAGCATAATATCGAGAATATGCCGTGTGTTTTTGGAATAACTCCTTTAGAGATATGGGATGGTTACATTTGAAGCGCCAGCTAGTCTAGGTTCTGTTCAAGTGTCGGGTTTATCACCCCTGATAGGTTTTCCTGATCCGGCCTGATCCGGCCCCATGTGGGTACAAAGGCATTTGCCGCTGAGCTTGAGAGTATAAATCGTCCACGTACAGAGCTAAGATTTACACTTCTGGAAAGGACGATTCCTCTCACGAACATTATCCCGTAAAGAACCACTTCATAAATGGACGGAGAATCAAGCCACAACAATGAGGATCTAAACGGTATGTCCTATGTTTAATGTTTAAATGCTGATTTAACTCTGTGTAAAAAAATGTTTGATACGCGGTTTTATTTCTGCTTATGAACGAACACTGTGTAGCGTGTCTGTGATGCAAGGTAACCGTTTTGTGTTTTTTTCTACGGGTGCGTTGTATGTTTTTAAAATGGCGGTAAAAAGTTAGATGTATTGTAAAAAATGTTTGAGACACAGTTATTACGTCCTTAACACGGTGTTGTGTGTCTGTGCCGCAAGGTATTAGGTATTTTTTCTACGGGTGCGTTGTATGTTTTTAAAATGGCGGTAAAAAGTTAGATGTATTGTAAAAAATGTTTGAGACACAGTTATTACGTCCTTAACACGGTGTTGTGTGTCTGTGCCGCAAGGTATTAGGTATTTTTTTAAGGGTGCGTTGTATGTTTTTAAAATGGCGGTAAAAAGTTAGATGTATTGTAAAAAATGTTTGAGACACAGTTATTACGTCCTTAACACGGTGTTGTGTGTCTGTGCCGCAAGGTATTAGGTATTTTTTTAAGGGTGAGTGGTCTGGCTGTAAAATGTTAGATGTTGTGTAAAAAATGTTTGATACGCGGTTTTAATTTCTGTTTATGATGGACAATATGTGGTGTGTCGATGATGCAACGTAACCGGTTTTTTTTTTGTTTGCTCGTCATATTTTAAATTGGCTGTAAATGTTAGATGTGGGGTAAAAAATGTTTGATACGTTGTTTAATTTCTGTTTATGATGAACAATGTGTGGTGTGTCGGTGATGCTACGTAACCGTGTTTTTTTTATTGTTTTTTTTTTTTGTTTGTTTGTTTTATAAATATTTAATTTAATATCCGTTTTATTTTGTGATACGCTGTTTTAAACTTTCTTTTTCATTAAGTGTGTGTGTGTGTGTGTGTGTGTGTATAAAATGAGATAATAGTGACCATATCTAAAAAATATAAATTATAAAAAGGGGTTATTACATCAGGATATGCAATGTGAATACTGTGTGTAATGTTAGTTTAAATGCTTTCAAGGAATTCTAACTGTAAAGCGCTTTGTCTGGGGAGTTTTGTGATACCTTGTTTTAAACTTTCTTTTCATTAAGTGTGTATATATATATATATAAAATGAGATACCAGTGGCAATATCTAAAAAATATTAATTATAAAGGGGTTATTACATCAGGATATGCAATGTGATTACTGTGTGTAATGTTTGTTTAAATGCTTTTAAATGGTGAATACGGCGTTTTCTTTTTTTGGTTTTTCTTTTAGCTTTTAATAACTTCTTTTAAACTTTCTCTTTTTCATTAAGTGTCTTATGTAAAAAAAAAAAAAAAAAAAAATGTTTGAGACGCGTTTTATTTCTGCTTATGAATGAACACGGTGCCGCGTGTCTGGGATGTGGGTTTTATTTTAAGAGTTAAGATGATGCATGTAACTCTGCTATATGTTCACTATAAATACACACTTTAACACGGTGAATTAAGGCATGTGTTTTATTTTATGTGGTCGTTAATATTATTATTTATTTAAAATTATATATTTTCATATTTAATAGATATCCAGGAACTTCTTGAAGAACATTTAATTTCACACCAGGAGGAAGTAATTGACCAACCTCCTAGGCTCATTCCCCTCTCGCCTACATTCATTCCATTGTCCCCGACATGCTTTTTGGAAAGTCAGAATGGTGAGTTTTTTCATTTGCTAAACCAAAATATCGCGAGGGTTTTTTTTTTTTTCTGGTCTAACTATAAGTACCTCCTTTTAAATTGCAGATACAATCCCAGGGCACAGCATTTCCCTTGAGCTTCCGTGCGATCTAATCGTGCCTGAGGACTTTTTAAATAATTTCTCAGTGATAACAGAAAAGCCGGAAAGTGAGTAAAATAGTAGACATATTTGTCTGTTTGTTTTATTAATATCAAATACATAAAGGTACTTATGATATATATAGTGCGTGAATGATATTACATGTTAGACATGGTTTTTTATTTTATTATGATTTCCTTTTAAAAACATAACTGATTCATTCTGTTTTTAGAAGCTGATTATATTGAAGATTCTGAGCTTCTGGAACAGTACTTCAAGGCATCATTCAGCGACCTAGCGTCAGACTCCGAATTGTCTAAAAGTATGACCAGTAATGTATTTATAGGTTAATAAAATATGTGTGCTCGTTTTTTTTCATAATATTAATTATTTTTAGGTTAAAACATTCATATTCAACCATTATATTATTTTAGAAGATCCTGAAAAAGCCGAAAGGAACGACGTTGCCTGTACATCGGAGGGGGGCCAAGTTATACATGCGAAAATACCCTTGGAGCCTCCCAATAGACCTCAAAAATCTGAAAAAAGACCTCTCAAAAGTAAGTGTATTTAAAATGAAGCTTTTTTTTTTTTTTTTTTTAAGTATGTTAAATATTTCAAACATCTGTTAATGTATTTGTGGTCTGATTGTATATTTTGTATATTTTCATTTAGAACGGCCCTGTAGACGTACACTTCTTGTGGAAAGCGAATCTTCCGAGGACGACACATCCTTCAGCAGAGACCCCAAGTCTAAAAGGCCGCGTAAAATTTCCGAAAGGTTTCATACTTCGCTACAATCAAGAGGCAGCCCCACAGTCTCCAAAGTATCACAAAAGCTAAAACCGACGCTCCCCTCAACTTCAACTACTGTTAGGTATCACAGCTCTGAGCTATTGAAACATGTACATCTGACTATAGAGCAGATCATTTACAGACACCCCGCTATAAGGGCCCTAGTTTCTGACCCCGAAGTGTCTCAGAATATACAAACATTAATTACCCTATTGAAAACGCTGGGTTTCTTAAAGCAGTAACTGTGTATTTGTAGAACTACAATGGAACCACATCGCAAAAAAACATGTAAAAGGAAACACATTGAAATTGCTGTTGATGATTCTGACAATGATGAGGCTGTGAATGGTGTTCAAAAAAATAAAACGGTTTCAATTGATCCGAGTCAAACTGTGTCAAATTCTGTTGTTAACTCTATAAGCGTCCCCCGAAATACCTTAAATTCTGTTCCTTCAATAGGTTCCCATACACATAGTATGTCTCCAGACCCCTGTGGCATACCACACATTGTTCACCCCCAAAATTTAAACGGTTTTGAGAATTTTGACTATCTAGACAAACTACTAAATGATTTAAATTATAACGCAGATATTTTACCGTCAATCAGGGCTCTGATTGATGAAATTTCTACAGATACTCCCCCTATAAATGACAACTCCACTAATACAGACACCAATAATTCCCAGTGTCCAGGGATTGTTAATGATGCTAAATTGACTCGGATCAATTTTGACTCTTTGGATAAGCTTTTGCATGAATTGTCTAGAGAAAATCATGGTACTATAGAGAGTGTAGGTGATATGGAAAAACAAATAGGGGGACGCTTAAACGCAGGGGGTTGCCTTGATGATTCTTTTAGCATAAAAGTCCCGGGGGGTGGTGTAATACATGATGATCAAGTGGCTGGTCCTTCAGGTTTACAGGCCCCCCATAGAGATAGTGACGGTGATAGAATTGGAGGGGAAGGTGTACAGCGTAGACATAGACCTATGTTTAACAATTTCGAATTGAAGCAACCTCTTAACTTTACACATCTGTATGACTTGGATTCCTACGCTGAAGTTTTTACGGTGTTACATGAAACGTTAGAGAATATGTTGAGTGATGTTTCTAGAACGCTAAGACCTGCAGACGTTGTTCAGCTTGAATTACGAGCAGGATCCTTAGATATACCAGTGTATGTAAAAATGACTGGAGACAATTTAAGTCTAGACGAATTTCTCAGTCAGATTGAAGCTCTCCTTCAAAGTCATAGTGAAATTTTGGCTGATGACTCTTTGATGTTGATTGTCCAGGTTGTAAGGTGTCCAGAAGGAGGTGGTGTTAGGAGAGGTTTGCAGACCTTAATGAATAGTGAGCTTATTAGAAAAAAAGCCAAGCATCTGATTATATGTTACAACAGAGACAATCAATTATGTTTTGCCTACAGCGTTCTGAGCTTGTTATTTCCTGAATTTAGGGAGTCCAATGATACGTGTATGGCTGAGGCTTTAAAACTTCAACAGAGTGTGGGATTAAGTGAACATCAAATGGTTTCGTTTGCAGACATAGATAAATTTGAACAGGCCCTAGATGTTAAAATTGTGGTGTGGTACAGATGTCCTCAAAAGGACGTGTTCCTGAAACACCAAACAGATACTCGAGCAAAAAACAAAACTGTATTTCTGTTTCTTCATGAGAATCATTTCTATGGTATTGTTAATTTGAAAGGTTTTCTGGGTGCAGCCTATCTGTGTAATTACTGTTACACCGCCTACAGTAATCGATCTGGACATCGCTGTGAGGGACACTGTAATGTGTGTTTTTCACCAGCCTGTAACAGCGAGTCCTCTGTAAAGGTAAAATGTAACGACTGCAATCGTTATTGTCGATCCCAGCGCTGTTATGATGAGCATAAGATTCTCCGAGATAAAGCCAACAGTGAAAAACAGGTTTCTATGTGTGACATTTTAAAACTTTGTACAAGGTGCTATTCTCTCTATAAATGTGACCCTACAAAGCCCCTGACTCATAAATGTCTTACTCCATACTGTAGCAATGTAAAGCCGTGTTGTCACCTCACAGTGATCATAATTGCTTCATTCAAACGCTTAAACCTAAGGAACCCACAGACAAATATGTGTTTTATGATTTTGAATGTCGGCAGGAAGCTGGTGTGCACATTCCTAATTATTTGTACTGCATGCATATGGGTGGTGAATCATGGTTTTGGGAGGGCGAGGAATGTGTGAAAAAGTTTTTTGAGCGGTATCGTAGACCTTGTTATGCAGGCTATACTTTCTTGGCACACAATGCAAAGTCTTATGACAGTTATTTACTGATGAATTATTTAGTAACCAATGGAATTAACCCAAATATCATAGCTCAGGGTAGCAAGTTGATGTGTTTTACAGACGAGGCTTTTAAGATGCGTTACATTGATTCCTTTAACTTTTTGCCTATGAAGTTAAGTGCCCTGCCTGCTGCTATGGGATTTGAAGCCAAAAAAGGATATTTTCCTCATTTTTTCAATACTGCTGAAAACCAGAATTATGTGGGGCCATTTCCTGAACCACGCTACTATGGTGTTCAGCAAATGATGTCTAAAGATCGTGATGACTTTTACAAATGGTATGATTCGATTAAGATGGGTGTTTTTAATTTCAGAGACGAAATGGCGTTCTACTGCAAAAATGATGTTGAAATTTTGAGAGAGGCATGTATCAAATTTCGTACCGAGGTTTATGCAATAGGTCAGATAGACCCCTTCCAATGTACAACTATTGCTTCACTGTGCATGGCTATGTATAGAAGTAAATTCCTGCCTAAAGACACAATAGCTATCATTCCTCCCGACAATTACAGTGCCCAGCAAAAAAGCTTTTCAAATGCCTCGATACAATGGTTAATGTATGTAGCAGAAACTGAAAATGTTTTCATTCAACATGCTTTAAACTACGGAGAGCTTAAAATAGGCCCCTTTTTCTTGGACGGTTATGCTGTGATTAATGGTAAGCGTACGGCTTTTGAATTTGCAGGGTGTTTTTTTCATGGTTGTCCCTTGTGCTATGATTCGGCCGATGTAAACCCCTTAAGCAAAGTATCGTGTGGTACGATGCGTCATCACTTTGATGAAAAGATTGAAACATTGCAAAAGGTTTACGGGTTGGAAGTCAGAGTTATTTGGGAACATGAATGGAACACACTGAAAAAACAGCCTAAAGTGCACGATTTTCTGGTTCGTTCTGATTTTCCAGAACGCATCAGTCCTCGCGAGGCTCTGTTTGGGGGTCGTACAAATGCCATTACATTACATTATGTGGCCCAGGAAAATGAAAGGGTGGAATACTTTGATTTCACTAGCTTGTATCCTTTTGTTAACAAGACAAAATTGTACCCAGTAGACCATCCTACCATAATTTACCATAATTTTCAAGACTTGAGCCAATACTTTGGATTGTTCAAATTAACGGTTTTGCCTCCTAGGGGTCTTTATTTCCCTGTACTGCCTGCCCGCATAAGTGGTAAATTAATGTTTACCCTATGCCGTTCATGCGCGGAAACACTAAACCAGACTGGGGTATGTAATCATACCTCTGGAGAACGATCCTTGACAGGGACATGGTGCAGTGTAGAGGTAGTCAAAGCTCTTGAGAAAGGTTACAAAGTGTCTAAAATACACGAAGTTTGGCACTTTCCTCAGAAATCTGACACTCTCTTTACAGGTTACATTAACAGTCATCTCAAGGGGAAACAGGAAAGTTCAGGTTACCCGGCTCATTGTACCGATGAGGAGCGTAAAGAGCGTTATATTGCTGAATATTTTCAGAAAGAGGGGGTTCAATTAGACCCTCAAAACATCAATGTTAATCCTGCTAAAAGACAAATCTCCAAATTATCCCTCAATAGTTTGTGGGGGAAGTTTGCACAGAGAACTAACCAACTCTCTACAAGCTTGGTAAAGGATCCTGACCAGTTTTTCCATTATCTCTTTTCAAAAAGATATCAGGTTTCGCATTTTTGTTTTGTAAGTGATACTGTGGCTCAGGTTCAGTGGCGTTACGCTTCTGATACCTATACTCCCACAGGTAATGTAAACGTATTCATAGCGGCATTTACAACAGCGTACGCCAGGCTAGAGCTTTATAACCTCTTGGATCGGCTGCAGGATAGGTGTCTGTATCATGATACGGACTCTGTAATCTTTGTCAGCAGGCCCCAGGCTTGGCGTCCAGAACTAGGCGATTATCTTGGGGACTTAACTAGCGAGTTGAAGCCGGGGGAATACATTACAGAGTTTGTGTCAGGGGGCCCTAAAACATATGGATACGTCACAAACAACGGAAAAACATGTCTCAAAGTAAAGGGGATTACCCTAAACTATGAGAATTCCAAATTAATTAACATCGCTTCATTAAAAGACCTTGTACAAAACTTTGTGAATCATGATAGAAACACCCCCGCTGAGCATATCATGATTCGCGGCTCCCAGATTCACCGTAATAAAAAAGAATTTCACTTGGAAAACAAACCACTCCAGAAAACCTTTCAAATAGTCTACAATAAGCGAGTCTTGCGTTCTGATTTCACATCGATTCCTTATGGATTCTGAAGAAGGTTTTGATATTAGACTATCCGTGCCTTTTGCAGCTATAATATCGGGACCCTCCAATTCAGGCAAAAGTTATTTTGTGAAACAGCTTTTAGAAAACTCTCAACAGATCTTTTCCAAAACCCCTGAGAATATCATTTGGAGTTATAGCTGTTGGCAGGGATTATACAATGAATTGGCCCTTAAATTTAAAAATATCAAATTTATTGAAGGCATACCAGATTCATTAACCGATGATAATTTAATGCCTCCTAACAAAATCAATTTACTCATTATAGATGACTTGATGGAAGCAGCTAGCGAAAATGATGAAATACAGAAAGCTTTTACAAAATACGTTCATCATAGGAATTTATGCGTACTGTATTTGGTTCAAAATTTGTTTTTTCAAGGAAAAATGAGTCGCACCATAAACTTGAATGCCAATTACATTATTCTGTTTAAAAACCCTCGAGATAAACTTCAAATCAACACACTAGCCCGTCAGATGTACCCCGGGAACTCCAAGTTTTTCTTAGAAGCGTTTGAAGATGCGACAAAAAAACCCTATGGTTATCTTTTAATAGACTTAAAGGCCCAAACCCCCGAAGCATATCGTCTAAGAACTGGTTTATTTACTCCTGATTTGCCAGTTGCTTACATCATATAAGCGGCCGGCTATCGCTCTAAAACTTTTATTTATCTAGACTCAGCAACCGCGCATCATGTCGGCTAGAATAAAACGTAACCTCCATCTCTTAAAGAGCATAGTTCGTAGCTCTGCTCATCAGAGACGAACAATTTTACGAAACGCTTCAGACGATTTTATCAAATCGATTGTGGAAATTGCCTTAAATGCCTTAAAGGGGCACATCCCCTTAACTTCGAGTCAGTTAAACACTCTCAAAAAGCAGCGGCGTGTTATAAAGAGCCTATGCAATAAGAAGCATTCAATTAAAAAGAAGAAAAAAACTGTGAATCAGAGTGGTGGTTTTATCGGCGCTTTAATAAGGATTGCATTGCCTTTTTTATCAGGACTCTTATCGCCTCAAAGTTAATTTGTAAAAATGACTCACTCCCAGAAAATGTTTCTGATACCCCAGCATCAACTCGATAGACTTCGGCAGCCTGAGCCCCAGCACCCCGAGCCTATTAAAAAAGCCGTTGAAAGCCGACTTGACTCTGAAATGAAAAGCATTCTACTTAGAAGCGACATCAGTGACCATGAGAAAGTTAAGCTATACACCAACTCCTTACAGAGATATCTAACCCTGCTTAAACAGAGTGAAAAAGAGTTTAATACCCTTACATTAATTACACCCCCCTCTGAGGAAACGACCCAACCGGCAGCAGAATCTGAATCTAAGATAGTGACTGCAGTTATGAGTAGTGTTCCCTCCAGATCTAAGAAAAATGCTAATTTTATTTTAAACGCTATGTCTCAGAATGCTTTGGTTACCTCATGGAATGATCAAGGGGAATTCATTCTTAGGGGCAAGAACATTAGAGGGTCGCATATGGTTGATTTAATCAGGGCTGCAACGGGGCATACCCATATCCCTGAACATAGGTTACCTGTAGGATGGGCCGAATTCATCAAAGGTTTGTCTGTAATAAATGTCCCCTATTCTACAGTACCTAATTCTCAAACACGACAACTCATAGAAGCTTATAAAAAACGACCCTTAGAGACCCCTATGCATAAGAAGCAGAAAAAAAGGCAGCAGTTATGGGAAAGTTATTAAGATGTTACTGATTTTATTGAGTTTACATATCTGTACATTTTGTTGTATATTCATGCATATGCTGTGTAAACATTGGCTGATACATTTTGGTGTATATTCATGCAAATGCTGTGTAAACAATGTCTGATATATATATGTCTTTACAGCAATAAAAATATTTATTAACCATTTACAATGTCATAAGTTTTTTGAAGATTAACATTCATAACATTTTTTAAAATCATGATGAGTCTTGACACACTGCACGCATGAAAATATATTTATACAATTCTGTTTTTTAGGGTTAGACATACAATGTATAAATTGGGACACCATCAGATCATTTTTGTTTAAATCAGAGCTGTAGAGAGCCATAACCTCAGGGTATGTAAGTCCTTTGGATCGATGATGTACAAAGAAAACACAGTGATGGCCGCATGTCGTGGTCATAAGCCCTTGTAGAGGCTGATTATTGTACACTGTTTGTTTGACGTTGTTGTCTAAAAAGTTTGAGATAGTCTTAGGAAAATAAATAAAATCTGGAGGGTTACCGTAAGAATCAAAAAACTCTCCCTGTCCCTCTTCTTTTAGATAAATCCCTAGCCAGTGTTCTCCCGGATAATTCTGGGGGTCCGTGTTGACAATGAGTATCGCCGGCAGTTTTTTTATTTTTCCTTTAGGTAGTTGATCACTAGCTAGAACCCCATAAAAATACTTTGCAGTCAACGGGTTGCTGGATAGCAGCGCTGTAAGCTGAGTGGTATTCATTTTTAAAAGGATCAATGTTGTATCAAACTTTTCAGTAATCAAAGAGAACAGCTCTTTGGTGGGAAACCTCAATCACGTTCTCAAAAACAGCATATACAATCATATTCACCGTCTCTGGCAGAGCATTGGCAAAACGCATTTCAAGGCGCATATTACCATTTTTCACTAAGGAAAAATGATCTCCACATTCTTGATCAGGGGTTAAATCAAATGCATAGAGCGTATAGCCTCTAATAAAGTCTGACCTATCAATTATCAGCGGTTTGTCTTTGAGATGTCTACCCGTGGCCTGTATTAGACTGTAATATTCCCTGACTGGGTTGTGTCTTGCTGTATAGTGGGGTTGTAAAGGTTTTGAGGGGACTTGTTCACCATCGACGTACATAGCTATAAAGTTCCCAGCATAGTGTTTAAAGTTAAATGGGTTTTTAGCGTAGGAACCACTAAATGCTTCATTATCTGTTAAACCAATAACCACAAACTTTGGTAACTGCCCCAGAAACAAATTCTCCTGATTACAGACCCTACTCCCTCTAGGAATACTAAAAACTTTCATAGACACTCTATCAATAGGATATCGGGCATTAGAGGTCATCAAGGCCTGAGCTTGGGCAATTCTGACCTCAGGGGACACTTTTACTTTTTTAATATAGAGAGATGCTTCTAAAATTTTAAGTTTGAACTCTTCTGCAGCATCAGACATTAAACAGAAAGTGTCATTGGCCCTCACCATTTTAATTTTCAGGTCAATCCCATTCAGCATGAGTTTCTCTTGAAAAAATATATCCGCATGCAGAGGTCCTAAAAGTTCAACAGTATGACTCATTCTGGTAAACGCATGCCGTTTAACTAAACCTTCATTAGCCCCTGCAGGATCAGTCTCATCCATATGTCCTGGGGTATCTTTGTAAAACAAGCCGGCAGTGAACTGTGATTCTAGAGTGTCCTTACTAAAGTTTAGCATTGCCTCTATAATGCTCCTGTAAGGATAAGTATTACTGCTTTGACTGATTAAGCGATTTCCTAAAGTTACATCCACTTGTGAAAACATGGTAGCTACAGGGTAATTGATAATACCAACTATACTGCCTCCAACTAAATCGGAACCATCAGCCCTAGTAATTTTGCATGAAAGTCTTAAAAGAGTATTATTCAAATCAAGATAATCTTCCCCATTTCCTGCTATGTAAAATTCGATGGGGGTCGTGTCAGACAAGGCAGACAGGGGGGGAATTTCCACATAAAGGCTTTTTTCAATACTTGTCTGGGTATAAGGTATAGTAAACAGATCCAATTCTGATTTCACACATTCTTGAGACATATGGTGTACCAGCGTCATGATTTAAAAGATGTTTCTGTTTTTCTTTGTTCTGGGTGTCTTTGGTTTCTTACTCCTTCTCCGGGTACCGTTACTAAATGCCCTAAATGTAACTGGTTTAGCCTTTTTGTGATGATGATAGCGAGATCCTGGGGGTTTGCTACGTTTTCTCTTGGATCCTCTGGACATTACCATCAATCCCTCCCCTGATTGGCTCTTGTTGTGGCTATGAGGGTTATGACTTGTTAGGACATTTGACACTACGTCACTAACAATATTTTTAGCTGCTGATTTAAAATGAGGTTTAACTATTTCAAAACCCCTTCTAAGTAACGGTAAAGCTTTTCTGAAAAGACTTCTAAAAATACCCCCTATACCCGCCCCGTACATCACCGGAACTCCTGAAAATCCAGGCAAACCATTACCAGCTTGATTTTTGTAATAATTAATATAAGGATTGACATATCCATTAGGGACCATTTTCAATTAGGTGTAAAAAAGAGGCTTTACAGGTCGGAAATGCAACTTCACTACAACCTTCCCAAAACGGAATGGCACTAACTTGTTTTGATCCGTCTTAATTTGTATAGTTAATGTGTCAAAGCTGGTCTTGCTGAGGGGCACGTAATGAGGTCTGTCGTAAGTTACCGTGATTATATCGTTGTTTTTGCCTTTAATAGGGACACACCTTAGAAGAGGCACGTAACTATCTCCAACGGCTTGATGTGTAATGATATCAGTATAGACGTACAGGGTATAAAATCCAGCTCTGATATCTGATGGGTAGAGGGTCCTCAAATGAGCACTATACACTTTACCCTCAATAGGGCCCAATAGTTCAATAGTTTCACCCTTTATAGTCTCACGAAACCCCAACATTTGTCCGAGATGTTCTTTGGCATAAATCATATGCGGTGTAGTACTTTTTATATAAATTCGTCTTTCTATAGGTTTATAGACTAATTTCAAATCATTTTTTCATCGGGAGCTTTGTCACCTTTCTGATCTATTCCTTTTCCGAGTATGGTATCGTTCATAGCCGTTATTACATCCTGAAGGGTCTCATAATATCCTTTTGGTATAGTATAATCACGTTTTACTGCTTTTTCTATATCATAAGTAATAAAGGTGCTGTCATTAATGCTTATATTATCCCAGGCATGGGGATATTGAATCTCTGCTAAGCAAACTTCCCATTTTCCCGGCAGATTCAGTGTTTTAACCAATTTGATAGTAAAATTGGATATAGCATTTTTAGGAAATACATCCTGTGAAGCGTTACTAGGCAGAGTTACATAAAAAGAGTCTTGAGACATCTTGACTAATGTTTTAAGTGTAATTAAATACACTCCGTACTTGTTAACTCTTTAGATCCACCACCTGATGACCAGCGACCCAACTGTTAAATTTTTCAGGCCAGCCGGCCCATTTTATGAGATAAGCCTTTTTGCCATTTTCCTTTTTCTCAGCAACTATCTTCTCTATCCTAAACAGCCTATCAGTCTTGACATTTATTTTCTGCAATTCTGGTTCATAAAATGTGCCCATTATAGGCTCTCCATCATAATCACATAGTTTATACACCGGTGGAAATCTTGGTATACATTCTGTTATAGTAAAAATCTCTGATGTAAACGTTTGTTCATAACCTTTTATAAAGGGAGCTCTTAACTTTGAAATTCTTACGCTGTCACCAGCGGCAAACTTAAACTTTATATGTTTAGGGCTTTTCTTCTTAGAGTATAAAGTTTTAAACACTTTAAATGAATTATCTTCATTAACTTCTGAAGGTTTCATTTGAATACTACGATGGAAGGAGTTGTTATATGCCTGTACCATTTCTTGTAGTTTATCCAAATACTTGTGCGTGTTAAAAGCTGTGAAATATTTCCACATTCTTGTTTTTAGAGTCCTGTTGTATCTCTCAACAATAGATGCTTTTAGCTCATTCCCCGTGGTAAAGTGTAGAATATTATGTTTTTTTAGCATGTGCTGAAATGTTTTGTTTAGAAATTCTGCCCCTTTATCAGTTTGTAGTTTTTTAGGTTTCCTACCAGCGCTGATGATCCTCTTGAACGCCTCTGTCACCGTCTTAGATGACTTATTTTTCAAAGGTAACACCCATGCATATTTGGATAAGATATCTATACATGTTAACATGTACTTATAACCACCATTTTCTTTTGACAAGCTAGACATATCCACTAAATCAGCTTGCCACTGTGTATCGATATTAGATACAAATACAGTGTTTCTTTTAAAGTTTATTTTAGAGGGCTTATGCAACGTATATGAGTCTTGCTCTGATAAAAAGTCAGTTAAGACCCTCTCAGAGACTTTAGGCCCATCAGACCTCAGAGCTCTTTGAAGAGTCTGTAAACCCCCTAAACCTCCAGGATTTGAGGGATCGTAGTATATTTTTTTCATACGCTGGTGTGTCATCTTTAATCAACATAACACAACTGAGACCAATATGACTTTCAAAAAGTTTTTATTCAAAGGTTATCATAACACCTCAGAGACATGTGGGAAGTTCAAAAGTTTTATTCACAGTTTATCAAGAAGATTAGGACATTTTAGAAGACCTATAAAGTTTTTACACAAACATTCATGATTAGTCACTAAATAATCCACGACATTTTGCACAACTGTCGATATATCTTCATCTCTTAAAAACCTGGCCATGTTATAAAAACATACATCAGTCACATAAGCATACAAAACAATGATATGTGTACATTTGCAATCTTCTATTTCATCAAACATTTTAGGTAATATATTCATTAAAAATGCATTTAAGGATTTACAGTGTTTTACATGTGTATCTACCAACTCTGACCATTCTTTAGTATCAATATCTTTACGGATTAAATCAGTTACACTTTTTAAAATGCAGAACATTTTTACATTTACGGGGATCAGGTTTTGAAAGAGTCTCTTGCAAGCCACTTTCTCAGCTATTAACTCAAACAGCAGCCCCTCCATGGTTTTCCTCAGTTTTGCTGGAGTCTGGACGTTCCCCATTTTCAAAGTCACAGGCCCCGTAATATGCTAATGGCGCGCGCGGGTTAGTAAAACTGCGATGGTAGAAAGCTTTGGTTATTTTGTTAACAATGTCTCGGGTCTTGTCATCCAGGGATTCTTGTAGATGAATCAGTTTACGTCTAATGCTGTGTTCTGGTCTTAGCTCTGTTAAAATATCTTCCACCAGTTTCTGAAGTTTTGTCAAAGATGGATGAAAATTGAAACACGCTAGAGCTTTAGCTATCAGAAGCTTCAGCCACGGGACGTGTATTTTTTCTAGTATTTCTTCAAAATGTTGATCAAAATAATTGGGGGCCGCTTCAAAAAGGCAGCTGTGTCTCAGTTGGCTCGGGTGGTCAATTTCACACCCACGGCAATTTTTCACCATATCACGGTCAATGATCACTTCCAATAGAGAAGCCACGAGACCCATAGAGATCTTTAATACTTTTTCAAAAGAGATGCCTAGGCCCCCGTCAACGTCGTCAGACTCTGCAGGATTGAGGAGCGGGACATTTTCAAAGTCTTTTATAAGCTGTGTCATTTCTTCACTGGTCCAATCCATCTCAAGATCGCAAGGTTCAAGAACGGCATTTTCAGAGAAGTATCTAAAGTTTGCAGAAGACATGATGTCAGACTCCTTCAATCAAAAGGACATGTGGGGAGCCCCTTTAGTATGCTCCCCAAGATTAGGTTTCGGCCTATGAGGGTGTTGACGCCTCAGGCACCGTAGGGGATCCTTTGAGATGACCTATCAGAGATCCTTGAATGGGTGGTCCTTGAGGCGCCATCCCCTAGGGGCGTTTTCAGAGTTACCCTAATACATCCGCCCCTCTCTCTCATTGATGTTTGTTTTCAGTTCAGTCCACAGAGGAGGTTGTACTGTACACAGACGATCCTTGGGAAGAATGCTTGAAGGCCCCTTGGTTGGACTCTCTCTTGAAACTTTTTTACAAGCCGTGGTTTCTTTTGCATCTGTGGAGGGGCTAATGTGCATTTTTTTAAAGGATTTTATAAGTTCAGACATTTCACGATCCTCAAGATCCTCTTTCTCTGAGCAGCAACTAACAACGGTATGAGACATCTTGGGTAACACTCTAATAAACTGCCCTAATATTTTCCTCCTTTTTATAAGGTCTAAAAAACATGCCCAGACATGCCCCTTTTAAAAAACAAAAACCCATTGTAGTCTCCATCTGTTCAACCTTTTGCTCAAACACCATACCACCTTGATTCTCTGAAACCCCCGGTAAGCTTAATACTTATTTTTTTATTTATTAATGTTTTAAGAAAAACTGTTGTGGCCGAGTGGTTAAGGCGAAGGACTTAAGATCCTTTTGACTCAATTGTCAGCGTGGGTTCAAATCCTACCCCCAGTAATTATTTTATTTTCATACTCTTTTACATTTATAAATATTTAATGTTTATAAGCACTTGTAAAATACAAAGGGTCTGTTTTATATATATATATATATATATATATATATATATATATATATATATATATATCAATACCAATATAAAATCCCGCCCCCCATCATTATATATTCATAAATTCATAAATCCATGCCCCCTCATTATATATTCATAAATTCATAAATCCACGCCCCCTCATTATATATTCATAAATTCATACCTATAAGGTCAAAAAAAGGTCAAAAGGGTCATAAATTAGACTTTTGACATAAGCTATAGTACTATTACTACTCACATGGAATAGTGACTGGATCCTTCAATAGCTCCTTACACACTGGACAGTTCAAGTGCTCCTCTGACCACAAGTTTGAAGCCATTCTTGCTGCAGTGAGACAGAGAGACTGACAAGTTCACAACAGAAACTTCACTGCGCTGATTTCTTGGAATTGTGTAAAGCTCTAAGAGGCGGGGTTTGGGACTGAGGCCAGGTTTAGACAAGCAGGGGGAGCAGAAACTGTTGAGTATCCACCCGAATAGCCAATATTCAATATCAACCTAACTTCACTGGGGTATACATTGCCTGAGAAATAAACGGAGCAATTACTGAACAGTCTGTGTCTGAACTACTAATACGATCTGTCATTAAATACCACTCTAAAATGCCTCCAAAATACATCGTCAAAAACAAAAGGCCAGCACTTGCATGGGTTGATTTTGAATTAGATTCACAGTTGGTGCTGAGACGTTCCAGCGGCATCTACTGTGTATTAGAGCTTGCTAGAACTGGAAGCTGATTGGCTGACTGTACCGAATCGTTTTCTAATAATAATACTGTATTTATACAGAAATACAAATGTATATTAAAATACAATAAATGTACTTTTGTAAAATGTGTTACTGTACATATGAAATTCATGGTTATGATAACGAACAATATGAATAAGTAAATTAATAAGCAAAATTCCACAATGTGACCCACCAGTACAGTAAAGAAAAAAAAATCATTGGTTCCGAATCCACAATCCCGATCACTGATTTTAATTTCCATTCTGTAAAAAGAAGTAAACTTGTCATTTAGACTACTATTTTCTGATGTCTGGGTTTTGTGTTTCTGAACAGACATTGTAGTAGCATTTTATAAAATAAGCAAATACATTTGAAATAAACGATTCAATAGTTACTCACTTGAACCACTCGACTGCGCTTTACGCGTCCTTCTTTGTTCTGAAAGTGGAGTTCTGATGCGAGTCTCCCTCTTGGAAGGTGTGGCTGTTCTGTTATTCTGCAGAGCTACTGTAGAGTTATATATATATATATATATATATATATATATATATATATATATATATATATATATATATATATACTGTAGCCTGGGAGTGGCCAAGGTTGCGTCATAAATACTGACACTGGAACTGTGCTGAAAGGTTGACCAATTACAGTAAAGCAATACACTGGAGTAAGAACATTTATCAAAGACCAACTGTGACAGATGACTGCATGACTTTACAGAGCCTTTATCATTACAATCATTTAAACACAATTATTAACCCAGATGAGAACACATTTACAGTTCGGTTAATTATTAAATATGAGATTCGCGCTTGCATTGCCTGCATTACAGATATGCTGTCTTTTACGAGTACAGTTAATACGTGCAATGGTGCACTCCAGCATCTCCGTTACCATAGCTACAGGAATGCCATCACCTGCACTTTAACAGCGCATGTTTATTAATTTATTTATTTATTTATTTATTTATTTATTTATTTTCTGTCAGAAGCTTCAATAATTTCAGCTATGTAAATAAAGCCTGATTTATATTTTATTTTATTATGAACATTGTAGCCTAATTAGTAGTAACACGTTGTTGCTAAATGTTTGTTTTATATATAGATACCTAAAACTGACAACCATACTCTTTGTAACTATAAATGCAAATGATAGGATTCATTGTTTTACTGTAAACTGTGCGTGTGTTTGGTAATGTGTCACTCACCCGTGTCTCTGTATGTGTATCTCTTTATTGTGCTTGTGTGTCTATGCGCATGTACTGTACATGCCTTTCTATTGGATGGCTATTTTATACAATGACTCGGATACCTTCTTCCATATTTCAACTCCAGTACAGTATGACTATGACTCTCTCTCTCTCTCTCTCTCTCTCTCTCTCTCTCTCTCTCTCTCTCTCTCTCTCTCTCTCTCTGTGTCTGTCCCTGTCTGTCTGTCTGTCTGTCTGTCTGTCTGTCTGTGCCACCTAGCCCTCTTGATTGGAACCCAGACCTCCAGCGGTGAAAGGCAGGAATAACTGAGACAAAGGAAGCTAATTCTTGTTACTAAAATGTCTTATATTTTTCTGTTCTAACAGGATCTTTAATAGGAGCAACAGTAGGGCAAGGGCGCTCCACAGATATGCAACTATATTATGCATGAGATTTTCTGTGTGGCAAAAATAAACTCAAGTTTCAGATGAAGAGAGCTGGTAAATGATGGGTAACTTTACATGTGCAACGCAGGCCCTGCAAGTCTAATTTGATTTAAACCATTATCTAGAAATGCATCTTCCTTAAGTTTCATTATTACTGTGCACTTTAAGTTTCGATTTGTTTTAAAGTCTGCCGTTTCCCAGAAATGTAAGTTTCATTATTACTGTGCACTTTAAGTATGGATTTGTTTTAAAGTCTGCCACTTCAATCAAATTGTACACCATTCCCCTCAGACCGCAGGGAATGTCCTTTCGGCTCATGTGTAGCAGGTGACATCATCCAAGTAATTACCTTCACGGACTTAATTATCTGCACATGAATGTAATCTGTACAAACGCTACTGGAAATTTACACAGATTTATTGTATTAGAGTGCAATGCATTGTGTCAGAATTGTATTAAAACGTATTTTAAATGTGTATGTGTTTGAGATAAGGCAAGCAAATCACATTTGAAATGCATATTCAACAGATAATCACATAAGAATTGTATATAAAAGCACCCGATACGCATGCCAGCGTCAGTGACACACTGTCGCTGGAGGTGAAAAGCGCTCAGTGCCTACTGGCGCTGGTGTGTAACACCTGTAACATGTTAAACCAGCGCTCAGTGTGTAACACCTGTAACATGTTAAACCAGCGCTCAGTGTATAACACCTGTAACATGTTAAACCAGCGCTCAGTGTATAACACCTGTAACATGTTAAACCAGCGCCCAGTGTATAACACCTGTAACATGTTAAACCAGTGCTCAGTGTATAACACCTGTAACATGTTAAACCAGCGCTCAGTGTATAACACCTGTAACATGTTAAACCAACACTCAGTGTGTAACACCTGTAACATGTTAAACCAGCGCTCAGTGTATAACACCTGTAACATGTTAAACCAGCACTCAGTGTATAACACCTGTAACATGTTAAACCAGCGCTCAGTGTATAACACCTGTAACATGTTAAACCAGCGCTCAGTGTATAACACCTGTAACATGTTAAACCAACACTCAGTGTGTAACACCTGTAACATGTTAAACCAGCGCTCAGTGTGTAACACCTGTAACATGTTAAACCAGCACTCAGTGCCGCACCGCCGCGGACCAGCAGCCCATTGTAAGCTAGCAAGACAATATAGAAAGTGTCACATGACAAGTGTTCGTGTGGTGTTTTAGCTTGCTGAAATCATCTTCTTTAGAAACTTTATTTTTATTTTTGATGGCGCACATTGTAAGTAATTGCGTAATTGTTTCTCGTACTTTAAACGTTTATGTACAGTGTCTTGATCCCGTTTTCGCTGTCGCGTACGCAGCTGGGTTATTTATTTCGTTATTTAGTTGTATATTTTATTAAAGCGGTTGATGATATGCCTCGGTTGTACAGAATTCTTCGATAAAGCAGCAAACTTTATCCATCGAGTCTGCAGTAAAATGCTTACTTTAAGCAGGCCTATTCAAATAAACAACATCCCCGATAGCTGTTTAATTCACCGGTCATTTCGGTTTATTCAGCATTATGCGCACACACACACACACACACACACACACACACACACACACCAATGGCAGTAACTTACAAACGTCTTTATTGTGTTTCAATCATTTATTTATTAATGTATTGTGTGTAGCAGCTAGTTTGGTAACTCATGAAAACAACTACAAAAGAATGGGATTCTGGGACACTTCCTGTTTCCCCAGCAGGAAGGGCTTTTCCGTTACACAAAGGGTGCGTTCACGGGGATCATTAAACGCAGATTCTGTGCAGACTCTGACCGGTTTAACCAATGATCTTTTAAGAATGAGCTCTGTGAACGCACCCATTGGCTAAATAGGTCATAATCTGCTCTGAATGATCCCCGTGAACGCACCCAAAAATCTTCTATCAGCCGCACACACGCCGTTGCACAGCTGTGAAAACATTTTGTAAACTAGTCTCAAGTATGCTACCCCCGTTTGTAGTTATTGTTTTGACTTACTGAAATACCGGGCTGCATTAGGAAATGCATCACAGCGTCTTTCAGTATGGAGAGTGCTGAATTAACGTCATTGTGTTTAAATGTTAGCCTGCGTGGTTCACGGGGCTTGGAGCTGGGGGCTTCTAATCTTCTAATCTTCTAATTTTCTAATTTCCTGTTAATTAGTATCTATTTTCTATTTAAGCCCTGATCACCTGCACCTTTTCTGTCTAGTGTTTCGTTTTCCTCCTCCTCTCCTCCACCTTCATACATGCCTTCGCATCGGTCGTCTCTGGGGGGTAAGTGAGTCTCACTTCCCCGACCTCAGGGCTAGACATCCGCCTCCCTTACCTTCAGGGGGGTTCTCACCATGTGAGTCAGAGCGGACCCCTGGCCAAACTCTGTCCTGTCGCAGCTCCTGCGCTTATCTTACCTCACTCGAGGCTCTGTTCTATTCTGCCTATACTAACCTCTTTGCTTTGTCCTTATTTCAGGTCCCAGGCAGCGTGACGTCTCGGCCAATCGGGTTTAACGAGCGCCCCTTACAGAAGTCTCAGATGCTGGGTACCTCTCTCTCTCGTCTCCTTTCGAGGGGCGGCTCCCCGAGTCATAACCCTGATATGTGTTTTTGGTTGCTGGGTCCTCTGCCCCTGGGATGTGTCGGCATCGCCGCCCTCAGTCAGTGACCACTTCCTATCCTATTAACTGCTCCTTTCTGCCTCTTCTGCCTTATCCTTCACCCCAGCTCACGCCCCTGAAATGCATTAATCAACCTCCCACAAAACTATGTTATTAATGAGGAAATAAATGATTGACACAACATTATATGTTGTTGATGACATTAAGCTCATAATCCCATCATGATGATATATATTATATATTTTATGTATTTTATATAGAAAACTGTATATTTTGTGATTATCCCTGTATTTTAAACACAATATTAATAAAAATACAGTCACAAAACACAAATTACAAAATACAATCACAACTCTAAGTCGCCCTGGGTAAGGGCGTCTGCTAAGAAAATAAATAATATGAGCTCCCCAGTGTCCCAATGAGGAAACCCCCAGCCAGATCCTTAAAAGCTCACCTCACCTGCGAGAGCTACCCAACTGTAAACTTTACATCGATTGCTTACAAATGTAGCAGCACTTGTAACTTTTGGCAGAAACGACAATAAGAAGAAGGAAATTCCCATGCAAGACCAGTATGTCTGTGTTACCATGTAGACATAACAATGCAAGTCTAATATTGTGCAGTGATTGCAGGGAGAGGGCTGCCTGTATGAACAGAGACTTGCATGTTTCAAACATCCATTTG
The DNA here is from genome assembly GCF_902713425.1 of Acipenser ruthenus. Classification (NCBI taxonomy): domain Eukaryota; kingdom Metazoa; phylum Chordata; class Actinopteri; order Acipenseriformes; family Acipenseridae; genus Acipenser; species Acipenser ruthenus. The sequence goes on along the minus strand of NC_081240.1, from coordinate 7,037,789 downwards.
AAGCCCCCCAGGTTTGTTATTATTATTATTAGTTAGTCCTGCTATCGTGCATTGTTTCCAGGACAACAGTTTACACTCTTAAAATATTTTGATTTATTAGTGATGTAATAAACAGGACAGAGGGTCATATTTGTTAACCCTATTGACCAGATGCCGAAATCCATTGAGAATAATGACCACACACCTTTTTAACATTTTTGAAGGGCTATTAATTTATCATCTTTAGGTCTAACAGGCTGGAAGTTGGTACAGACTACCCTTGTGTACAGTAGATTGTGCATACCGAATCTCTGACCTGTAGCTTCAGTGGTTTGGCTGTAGGACCCTCCCATAGAACCTGGAAAAAAAAACACTTCCGAAATACTACTCGTTTTCTACCTTCTTTACCCTAATTCAGCAACCCCTTGGCATAGAAACACCATTCAAAGTGTTCTGACATCAGAGTGATGCTCTGAATACATGTGCCAGATATCAGAAAGATCAATACTGTAATACAAATGTTATCCCAAAAAAGATACAGAGTACTTTGTTAGGCTTCAAAACGCTATCTATGTATGGTTGCTGAGAGGGTTCTGGACGGTCTAGAAAGCTCAGCAAAGAACCTCTCTTTTATCTGGATGTCAGATTCCAAATATGTCTGATAAGGGTCTGTACATTTTGGTTCTCTTGCATCGCCCCCTTGAGTTTGGGGTTTTCTCAATTTTTGACAATCTGTGAGGCATTTTCAATGAAATGTACATATTAGAAGATTTACAATCTAAAGTGTTTAGTACCCACTAGTGAGCAGGCACTAAGCCGTCGGAGTAAAAATAAGCCGTTGACCAACAGCTTCCAGTTGTCCTGGGAGAGGTTTGGTTTTAACACCTTTTCTTGGCGGTTGCTCTCCTGGGTGGAGGAATGTTGGAAGAACGTTTTATCTACTACTTTACCTTTAATTATAGAGATGCTCCTTGATTTAGTGGGCTTGAATTGCATTCGTGCCTATTCAATGTTATTGGTTAATTTGCCCAATAACCGATTAGTGCAGGCTACTGTTGAAGTCATGGTTGTCATGTCATCCATGTATGCTCGAATTGGTGGTAGTCGCATTCCAGAAGCCAAGCGCTCTCCTCCTACTACCCATGTTGATGCCCTAATGATTACTTCCATTGCCATGGTAAAAACCAGTGGAGAAATGGTGCATCCTGCCATTATTCCAACTTCTAGGCATTGCCATGTAGTGCTGAATTCTGAAGTTGAAAAACTAAATTGCAAATCTCCAAAGTAGGCTTTCACTAAATTTGTTATTGTCATCGGTACACTGAAAAAATCAAATGCTGCCCAAAGTAGTTCATGTGGCACTGAACCATATGCATTAGCCAAATCCAGGAATGTCACATGGAGCTCCTTCCTCTCCTTTTTAGCTGATTGAATTTGTTGCCAGATCACATTGATGTGTTCTAAGCAACCTGGGAAACCTGGAATGCCCGCTTTTTGTATTGAAGTGTCAATGAAGCAGTTCTTTAATAGGTAAGTTGACAATCTCTGAGCAATAATGCTGAAGAAAATCTTGCCTTCTACATTTAATAGGGAAATAGGGCGAAACTGACTGATGCTTGTAGAATCTTTTTCTTTAGGTATAAAGACTCCACCTGCTCGGCGCCATGCTCTTGGTACAGCCTGTTTTTCCCATGCCACTTTCATCAATTTCCACAGGATTCGTAGAACTCCTGAAGCACTCTTGTACACTCTGTACGGAACTCCATTAGGCCCTGGAGATGATGAAGCCCTTGCTTTTTTCACAGCTTACTCTATTTCTTTCCATTTAGGTGCACAGTCCTCCATTTGGTATTCTGGTGGATTGATAGGTGGGATGTCTGAAGGAACTGACATAGGCTCCTGCCTTTTTGAATCTGTATGTGTTTCCTCCAAATATCTCTCCAGCTCAACCTGTATTTCCACATTCTTAACTGGAATACTGATTTATTGTGTTAATAACAATCACATGGTTAGGTACAGATTACATACATGTGCAGATAATACAGGTGCTTGGAGAAATCAAATGAGCATTATTATGAGACTGGTGTATTTTGTATCCATGTTACCTATATACTGTATATGTTGTCTAATATTTTGCATACAACTAGTTAACACTAAAGCAGTTTCCCATCATGTGCCTTCCCATAAAACAAAGGGTTGACATCCAGCATTGTAAATGAGAGCTGTGGGAGTGAGTGCCAAACCTGCGCTTCCTTAATGTATGGCACACTACTGTTTCCTTGCGGTTTGTAGTAATGTGGCCCGACAGGACTCCTTAATAACAAAACGTACATTACTGAGAAACGGTTCACTTTAAAATCAATCCAAACAAAGTGCACATTAATAATGAAACTTACATTTCTGGGAAATGACAGACTTTATAACAATTCCAAACTTAAAGTGCACATTAATAATGAAACTTACATTTCTGGGAAATGACAGACTTTAAAATAAATCCAAACTTAAAGTGCACATTAATAATGAAACTTACATTTCTGGGAAACGGCAGACTTTAAAATAAATCCAAACAAAGTGCACAGTAATAATGAAACTTACATTTCTGGGAAACGGCAGACTTTAAAATAAATCCAAACAAAGTGCACAGTAATAATGAAACTTAAGGAAGATGCATTTCTAGATAATGGTAAATGTAACACCTGCAAGGCAGCCCTGACTACGCCATTGAGGGAATTGCACACTCAGAATTAAAGTTATTTATTCAGAGGGCAAATCAGGTTAGAGAGTAACAAGGACACAGTTATTGTCAATTAAAATAATGTTTTATTGCACAGAATTAAGAATTAGCAGCAGAACATTACAATATCACGTAGGTGCTTTGTACAAAAAAAAAAACAACCAAACAAGGGTTTTGTTTAAAATCACAATAAAGATCCGAAAATAAAAACAACCGATTTAAAAACAAGAGGAGGGGATATCGATAAACACTATTCATCATCATCATCATCATCATCATCATCATCATCATCATCATCATGATCACCATCATCATCATCATCATCATCATCATCATCACCATCATCATCATCATCATCACCATCATCACCATCACCATCATCACCATCATCATCATCATCACCATCATTATCATCATCATCATCACCATCATCATCATCATCATCATCATCATCATCATCACCATCATCATCATCATCATCATCATCACCATCATCATCATCATCATCATCATCACCATCATCATCATCACCATCATCATCATCATCATCATCATCATCATCATCATCATCATCATCATCACCATCATCATCATCATCATCATCATCATCATCATCATCACCATCATCATCATCATCATCATTGTAGCAGCAGCAGCAACAAGAACTACGTTTACCAGTTATTTTCGTTTTCTTTCCATCTCAGGTCCCCTCTCCTACACGCACAGACAGACAGACAGACAGACAGACAGACAGACAAGACAAGACAAGACAAGACAAGACAAACGGTGGATGGCCATCCTAGAAAACTAAAAATCAAAGGGTATTTATAGTCAGGTTCGTATTAGTTTCAATTTCCGGGTAATTAATTAATTCGCTGAGTGGGGAAGGAACAATAAAGTGTTACAAAATCAAAGTGCCCTATCAAAGAAGACGTGCACAAATCAAAATATACAAATAATAAATAACAAGAGTGAAATAAAAATGTGAAATAACGGGTCATTTCAACACTGTTACAGTAAAAACGAAACTTACATTTCTGGGAAATGGTTTACTTTAAAATAAATCGAAACTTAAAGTGCACAGTAATAATGAAAGTTTCTTGATAAGGATAATGGTGGAGTTGAAATAAAAGATCACAATTGAAACTTGAAGGACCTGCATTGCACATGTAAAGTTACCCATCATTTTACCATGCTCTCTTGATTTGAAACTTTAGTTTTGTCACACAGAAACTCTCATGCATAATATACTGCACTTGCATATCTGTGGAGGGTCCTTTCCCTGCAGTTGTTCCTATTAAATCTCCTATGGAACATTTTAGAACAACATTTTAGAAATTTTGGAAACAAAAATTAGCTTATTTTGTCTCAGTCATGTCGGTGCTGCAAGTCCTTCACTGGTTACGGCTTGGGTATTGTATCTCATTTAGTAATGGTTACATTTCGTACTTTACAGGGAGTGTTAGGTTATTATTATAACCCGGGTTCCCTGGAATAGACTTGTAACCATTACACTTCAATGTTGCTGCGTTCACTCCAACGCAGCAGGACTGAAGAGGAAATGCCACTGACCCTAATGTGACAGTCATATTTATCTCCTGGGAGCAGAGACGATGTCTGACACATACAGGGCTCTTAAGGAGCAGATTTGATAGACGTGCTACGGAAATTTGGGCTAAAAGAGATATATCCTATTCGGTAATGCTTACATTTCTATTTCGGGGAACCAGTGTTATGGTACAGGAACCAGGGACTGAGGCAGATAGGCAAGTTCCTGCTTCAAGTAATTTTTAAATTAACTACATTTGGTAACTTTGTAAGGTGGTGTTTGAATTAGCTGAGTTGGTGTGTGATTAGTACCAGGTGAGTGGTTTAATTGAATAGAAGTTGATTCGCTATTTGATTGGTTTCCACGCAGTTTAGTTGGTTCTTTTGCCACGCAGTTGTTTTATATATATTAGGCAGCCTATTTCCGCTCCAGCAAACTGAAGAGCCTCAACAAAAGAGCCGGGAGTCTAGCTGTGGGAGTCCAGCGAGGGGAGGCCTGCACCGAGACGCTGTTCAAATAGATCCGAACCTAACGGCGCTCTGGAAGAAGCAATCTACTAGTCAGGTCTGTACCCTCCACCCCACTGCTCCCACTGTGCCTATTTGTCTCTCCTGTCCTGCTATGACTGTCTCTCACATCCCTGTTCTGACCTCTCGCCCTCGTCCTCTGCCCTCTATCCTCCAACCCCTCTAACCTCATCCCTCTGCCTCTCCCCCCCCTCCCGCACACTCTCTGGTGCATTCTGGAACTGTCACTCTTCTGCTAACAAAGCTGATTTCATCTCTGCCTTTGTCTCCCACCTCTCTCTCGATTTCCTTGCTCTCACTGAAACCTGGCTGTTCTCTGATAACACTGTAACTCCTGCTGCCCTGTCCTCTACGTCCTGTCCCATACCCCGCGTCTCACTGGACGGGGAGGTGGGACTGGTCTTCTCCTCTCTCCCTCCTTATTCTTTTCTGTCCCCTCTGATCTCTCCTCACTCTCTGTTAATACCTTTGAATTTCATGCAGTCCAACTAACCTCTCCCTGTCAACTCCTGCTAATTGTACTGTACCGTCCCCCTGGACCTCTCGCTCACTTTCTCGATGAACTCGACTATTTACTCTCCTCCCTCCCCTCTCTGTCTACCCCAACTGTCCTGTTAGGTGACTTTAATATCCTTCTCTCAAACCCCAGCCACTCTGCCGGACTCCTCCCTCTCCTTCACTCCTTCGACTTCTGTCTCTCTCTCTATCCCCTCCTACCCACAAAGCTGGCCGTCAACTGGACCTCACCTTCTCCAGGGCCTGCTGCCCCTCCACCCTCTCTGTCATCCCCCTGGACCTCTCTGATCACTATTTCATCTCTTTTACTCTGTCTCTCCCCCCTCTCCCTGCTCCTCCTACCCCCACTCGACCTCTCCGCTCTCCGCCTGCACTAGAAGACTGGCTCTAACTCCTCTACGCTCCTCTGCCTCCAGAGACCGCTCCTTTTCCACCCTCGCCCTGCAGTGGTGGAATGACCTTCCTACAGATGTCAGGACTGCCCAGTCCCTGACCACATTCCGGCGCCTCCTCAAGACTCACCTCTTCAGAAAGCACCTGTAGAACTCCTCTGTTCTTCCACTGGGACACTTATCACCCATCCTTAAATGCACTTTACTTGCTCTTATCTGCTCCCTATTTTACTGCATTTAATCCTGTACTTCAGAGTACTGTAATCTGTCAAGTGTTTAATCTGTAGTATTTTGTATTTAATCATATCCTGATGTAACTTTCACTGTCACTGTTATCTGCTGTATTATTGAATTGTATTTTGTCACACTTGCACTTGCTTGAACCAAAGTCATTGTATTTATCTTGTTCTTATTGTATTAATACTTGTACTGTGATACTTGAAATTTATTTGCTTTCGATTGTAAGTCGCCCTGGATAAGGGCGTCTGTTAAGAAATAAATAATAATAATAATAATAATAATAATAATAATAATAATAATAATAATAATAATAATAATAATAACCCAACATCAGCTAGTTTGTTTATTCAACTTTGCACAAGCCTGTTTAAATCAATCCCATGCATAATGTGGGCTTGGTAGTCCATTGGTTAAAGAAAGGGGCTCATTATCAGGAAGTTCCAGGTTCAATCCCAGCTCACCCACTGACTCACTGTGTGACCCTGAGCAAGGCACTTGACCTCCTTGTGCTCTGTCCTTCGGATGAGATGTAAAACAAACAAGCTCCTATTGGAAGTGACTCTGCAGCAGCAGTTGTGATGCATAGTTCACCACCTAGTCTCTGTAAGTCGCTTTGCATAAAAGCATCTGCTAAATGACTAATTAATAATAATGTGAAATCAAACTGCTTTGGTAGGACTAAATGTTTTGCTTGTTGAGTGAAAATGTTCTTTTAGCCCTATCCAGTAAGAAGTACCTTGCAGTTTACTACCAGGTAAATTAACTCAAGGCATCTGAAGCAGTTAAGAAATAAGTTAAACCCACTCATGCAGCACCAATCTCCCGCAATCAAGGCATCCTGTCCCTTTTGCAATTCAGGCATGCCTTTATTTATTCATGTTTATGCACTTACATAACTTCATGTACACAAATGTGACTTTCTCTTTGTTTAAAACGTTATTAACGTCTGTACAACCTCCTGAGGGGACACTTTTCCCTGGCCATGGATCATGCCCCCTTAGCATGGCTTCACTGCTGCATGAAGGATAACAACACCAGGATCACACATTGGTACTTGGTGATGCAGCCCTATGCCTTCAGGGTAGTGCACCGAGCAAATTTTTTTTCTCTTGGGAAGGCATGGGGTTGTAGGATTTTTGAATGGACCGGTGGTGCCATTCTAAGGGGGAGGAGTGTAACAGGGGAGACCTGTGCTGGCTGTCGAGCGCATGCATGATCCTGTAGGGGAAGGGGGTTGGAATCCCTGTAGGACCCACCTGCCAATCATGGTGATGACACAGAGAAGTTGCATGAGGGTGTGTCACGTGGATCTCTGTGAATGGTCGGGAGGCGGGTTCTTGGGGGGACGGTTGACCAATACAAATGTTGTTCTGTTATTCCTCTGGGCTGGCCATTCCATACAACACAGCGGGAGCTCTGCTCGGGGAACTGGTGTAAATAAAAAAATATCAGTATCTGGAGCGAGTGGAAAACACCAGGTTGACGGTTTCTTGATACTGCAGCAAAGGGCCGCGAGAAAGAGGGCAGGCAAACCCGGCTGAAGAAGGCAGCCGACACACAGCTTTCTACACTGGCACTGACCTACAGACACACAGCTTTCAACACTGGCACTTACCTACAGACACACAGCTTTCTACACTGGCACTTACCTACAGACACACAGCTTTCTACACTGGCACTCACCTACAGACACACAGCTTTCTACACTGGCACTTACCTACAGACACACAGCTTTCTACACTGGCACTCACCTACAGACACACAGCTTTCTACACTGGCACTTACCTACAGACACACAGCTTTCTACACTGGCACTTACCTACAAACACACAGCTTTCTACACTGGCACTCACCTACAGACACACAGCTTTCTACACTGGCACTTACCTACAGACACACAGCTTTCTACACTGGCACTTACCTACAGACACACAGCTTTCTACACTGGCACTTACCTACAGACACACAGCTTTCTACACTGGCACTTACCTACAGACACACAGCTTTTGTTTTAAAACTAAATAAATGTTAGGCCTATTACATGGTTATCTTTCCTAATGTATTGACTTTTTTCATGTGAGAGGAGCTGCAGCTTTCTCCAGGAGACGAGACACTTGGGAACCCTGGGGCGAGCCCATTCCCTCTTCCCCTCTCCCGACCTGCTCTGCTTCTTGCACTTGGTTTGCTTGTCTTTAGCTTTGAAATGAACTCCTGACCGCCATTTAACCAGGCTATTTTAAAATGATCAACGAGTGAGAATGTTACTTTTTTTTTTTTGGTAAGAAATTATAGCATTGATTACATGTTAAGTATCCTGTGGAGCCCTCCACCCCCTCCCCCGGCTATAACGCTCTTCGGTTGTAACTTTAATATGTGTGTGTCCCGAGGCCCGCGTTATAGTGAGGGAGCTCTGTATTACAAAACCTTAATACAAGACTGTGGCAGAGAGGAAACAGGTGCAGGAGTGATGCAGTGCGGTAAAGAAGCAGACAGAGAATTGTAATCTGGCTTGGAAATGTTTTTATTTTATTTTCCAGGTCTGGCGACCAAACAATAATCCCCCGGCAATACACACCAATGTGTAGAGCACGCTGTAAATAAAACGGGAAAGACATCCCCAAATAATAAACAATATCCTCCCCACAATAATACAGGCACGGTCACCAGTCCTGGGTTCGTTCAGTAGTGCTCCTGGTGGGTGATACAGGTTTATATTTGTGACAATGGTGCAGTGTTGTCCGGTTTAGTGCTGGCCCTTGGCGACAGCTCCAGATCTGTGTTAGCCGTCTAGTAATGCACAAGATAAGAAAAGACAATTACAAGACAAACAAACAAAACACTCACAGTACTTTTTACATGTAACTGGGTCTCTCACAGTCCTTCTCAGTTTATATGCACAAACCAATGCGAAGGAACAGATTGTGATTCTCCGTACCCTTTTATGCTGTCACACATGACCCCTTGGTAAACAAGTGCAACCACCTCTCCAATCTGCGGCTGCCACGTCGTTTTCCTTCCGGGTCAATACGTTATTACAACAGAGTCTTGCCACCTTTCTAGCTGTCCGACTTCCCTTGAACCCTGGGAAAGAACAGTCAGGCCAGCCCGTCCAAGGAACTCTGTTCCCGCTGCTTAGTGCCCTCACAGGTTGGGAGGGAGATTTACAACCAAAAATCATTGTATTTCTGTCACAAAGACCCATATAGGAGCTTTGAGCTTACCCTCATATAGCCTATAACTCTTAAGAACATAAGAAATAAATAAATAAATACTAACAATGTGAATATTATGAATAATAACTCAGTCTTGAAATACTTGCACAAGGGCCAAAACAAAACAAACACAAACAATAATGATACGTTTACAAAAACGAGTACCTTTGTTCGCGGGCTTGGTAGCATTCGCTCCTACTGTCCTTCACTCTCCTCACAACTCTCTGCTCTGAGCCAGGAGTGGGTCTTTTATACTATAGCTGGAGCCTTAATTACTTGTTAAACAATGACCTTATTAAAGCTCAAGCCACATTCCCACAAGCTTTATTGGGATGGAGACTTAAATCCATCCTCACCAACTACACTTTACGACGGTGTGCAGGCGTCCCCAGGTGAAGCAGAGCCAGCGACCGCAGGTGAAGCAGAGCCAGCGACCCCAGGTGAAGCAGAGCCAACGACCCCAGGTGAAGCAGAGCCAGCGACCCCAGGTGAAGCAGAGCCAGCAACCCCAAGTGAAGCAGAGCCAGTGACCCCAGGTGAAGCAGAGCCAGCGACCCCAGGTGAAGCAGAGCCAGCGACCCCAGGTGAAGCAGAGCCAGCGACCCCAGGTGAAGCAGAGCCAGCGACCCCATGTGAAGCAAAGCCAGCGACCCCAGGTGAAGCAGAGCCAGCGACCCCAGGTGAAGGTGCTATCCGACGTTGTGACAGGGATGACGAGTGGTCTGACGTCAGGCAGAAGCAGGAACAAAAATACTGACACCGGGGAAGTACTGCAGTTCAAAAAGGCTTGCGCCGTTTTTATTAAGCAAACAAAAATAAAATAAATATTTAAACAGAAAACACTTTGCTCAAAGAGCGAAAATAAAAAGGTTTCAACAAAACAAAATCACGAACACAAAAATACATAAACAAAAGTCAGGCTGGGCAGATTACCTTCACTGTTCCTATGTTTCTTTTATTGAGTTTCGTTTTCGTTTTTACTCGCCGTCTCTCTGCTCTCTCGTTCCTCCTCTGAACTCCCACCTCGAGCTAGAGCTCTGCAGGCTTTTTATAACAGGTGACCATCTCCCGATTAACAACAAATTAAATCACCTAATTAATTGAGGAGATGGCCACCTTCTGCACGAGTTTACTAAAATCCTGTGTGGATGGGGCTTCCCATCCATGCTACTAAATAATAACACAAACGGCTACGCCGTCACATCTATACATAAAACAATAACTAAATATACGGCGCTCGCCAACATATATAGAATAATATATCATAATAATAATACAAAATAACACAGGGGCAGAGGGGGACCCCGATCTAAAAGTAAAGAAACAAAACAATGTTATATATCCCCCCCTTGTGCAATGCCGTGGCCGGCAGCTCCCTCTTCAGGGGCTCCCGCCACACACTATCATGCCGCGAAAGTGCGGCTGGGGGAGCTGGTCTCCTGACCACCCCCCCCTTCTTCGTGGCCGGCAGCTCCCCTCCGTGGGGCTCTGGCCACAGTGTTTCCTGCCACGGAAATGCGGCTGGGGGAGATGGTCTCCTGACCTTCCCCCTCCTCTTCACGGCCAGCAGTTCCCCTCCGTGGCCCTCTTCTCAGCCGCTGCGACCCAGCGGTTTTCCCCCTTGCTCCTTTTAGCAGCCTGTGCAAGGGCAGCTGCGGACCGCCAGCCTTCTGTTCCGGTCCGTCCTGTCGTGAAGGGAGAGGCAGCTCCTGCTCCTCTCCCTCAGGCTGCGAAGGCAGCAGGGCCTCCTCCCCTTCTGGCTGCGAAGGCGGCAGGGCCTCCTCCCCTTCTTGCTGCAAAGGCGGCAGGGCCTCCTCCCCTTCTGGCTGCGAAGGTGGCAGGGCCTCCTCCCCTTCTGGCTGCGAAGGCGGCAGGGTCTCCTCCCCTTCTGGCTGCGAAGGCGGCAGGGCCTCCTCCCCTTCCGGCTACAGCGGTGAAACCAGCAGGCATGCTCCCTCTGCTGGTGGCGGCGATGGAGGCGGAACCAGCAGGCATGCTCCCTCTGCTGGTGGCGGCGACGGAGGCGGAACCAGCAGGCATGCTCCCTCTGCTGGTGGCGGCGATGGAGGCGGAACCAGCAGGCATGCTCCCTCTGCTGGCGGAAGTGGGAGCGACAAGTTGTCCTCCCAGGGCGGTGGAGGTGGAAACAGCAGGAACTCTCCCTCTGCTGGCAGGTACCTGGGCTGTGGATGTTCGGCCTTCCCCCTCTTGGGTTGTGGACGCACCGACTCCCCCCTCTTGGGCTGTGGACGCACCGACTCCCCCCTCTTGGGCTGTGGATGCACCGACTCCCCCCTCTTGGGCTGTGGACGTTCGGGCTCCTCCCTTTCAGGCGCAGGACGTTCGGGCTCCTCCCTTTCAGGCGCAGGACGTTCGGGCTCCTCCCTTTCAGGCACAGGACGTTCGGGCTCCTCCCTCTTGGGTGCTGTAGATGGCCGGGTCTGGTCTACGGCCCAGAACCACTCTGCAGCGTCCCCCACCAGACCCTGGTTCCACGCCTCTTCAAACTGTGGGTCCCCGTAAGGGCAGTCCTCCCTGATGTGCCCAAACTCGCCACAGGCGCCGCACATGGGAGCCCCCTCCTTCCTCCACTGCTCCTGTTCAGCTGCCCAGTCAGGGGGACCAAACTTAGTTGGCACCCGGGACCACCACCTCTTGTTCAGCTGCTGTGGTTGCTGTTGTTGCCGTTGTTGTTGGGGCGGTGGGAGCAGCAGTCTACCTCCCCCTGCTGGTGGTGGAGACTGAGGCGACCCCTGCTCCTCCCTCTCCTGATGGACAGGTGTTGTGTGAAATTTTAATTACTTTAAATTTAGAAGGAAGTTGATGTGGAGGTAAATAAGACAATTACTACACAGAGTAATTCCAAATAAGGTCCGCTTTATTTCACACCCTTGATACAATAATAGACAAACACACATACAAGAATATATTAATCAGAGATATAATATACTCATAGAGATGCAACTGAACTAATCCTTACCCTTCCAAGCAGATCGGGAGAGCCCCTCGACCCTGGTAAGAGAAAGCAGCTGTCTCCAAAACTACCGAGCAGGACTGCGCAAATCCTCACGGCTGACTCTCCTCAAACAAAGGTTATATTAATCACAGATCAATACAACCCATGAGACGCAACTGAACTAATTCTTACCCTTGCAAGCAGATCGGGAGAGCCCCTCGACCCTGGTAAGAGAAAGCAGCTGTCTCCAAAAATACCGAGCAGGACTGCGCAAATCCTCACGGCTGACTCTCACCAGAGCAGGGGAGGAACCCGTTCTTTTATAGCTTACCAAGTTAGGCTTCTGCGTGCGAGAGAGTAATTGGCCAGATCACTTTCTCGAGGCTCGCCCTATTTATCATTTCTGTGAGCTATCCCTTTCCCATAACATTCTGAGAAAAACAAGATAGATAAGCAGTACAAAAACAAGTTAGATAAGCAGTACAAAAACAAGTTAGATATGCGGTACAAAAACAAATTAGATGAACAAAAACAAGATAGATAAGCAGTACAAAACAAGTTAGATGAACAGTAGCAGTACAGGTTATTACAGGGCAAGGGCACAGATGGACTCGAACGCATTTCTAGAACTTTCTTGAACATTTTTTTTTTTTATTTCAACAGGGCAGCGGGCCATGTAGTGCTCACCTCCGCAGATGGGGCATAGTTGGGGTCGCTGTCCGAGGGGGTACCAGGGGCAGTTGGTCCTGGAATGCCCAGGCTCAGGGCAGCAGTAACACCTGGGCTGCTGTTGCTGTTGTTGCAGCTGCTGCTGTCTGCAGCTCCTCCTTATTCCTCCCATCCTTCCTCTTCTTCCTCCCATCTTCCTTCCTCACCTTCCTTTCTCCACACTCACTGGAAAAACGAAAAAACGAAAAAAAAAACTGCAGTACCCCACTTCTGCCTGAGTCTAGGAGGCGCTGGTGATCCCACTCTGACACCACGTGTGACAGGGATGACGAGTGGTCTGACGTCAGGCAGAAGCAGGAACAAAAATACTGACACCGGGGAAGTACTGCAGTTCAAAAAGGCTTGCGCCGTTTTTATTAAGCAAACAAAAATAAAATAAATATTTAAACAGAAAACACTTTGCTCAAAGAGCGAAAATAAAAAGGTTTCAACAAAACAAAATCACGAACACAAAAATACATAAACAAAGGTCAGGCTGGGCAGATTGCCTTCACTGTTCCTATGTTTCTTTTATTAAGTTTCGTTTTCGTTTTTACTCGCCGTCTCTCTGCTCTCTCGTTCCTCCTCTGAACTCCCACCTCGAGCTAGAGCTCTGCAGGCTTTTTATAACAGGTGACCATCTCCCGATTAGCAACAAATTAAATCACCTAATTAATTCGGGAGATGGACACCTTCTGCACGAGTTTACTAAAATCCTGTGTGGATGGGGCTTCCCATCCACGCTACTAAATAATAACACAAACGGCTACGCCGTCACATCTATACATAAAACAATAACTAAATATACGGCGCTCGCCGACATATATACAATAATAAATCATAATAATAATACAAAATAACACAGGGGCGGAGGGGGACCCCGATCTAAAAGTAAACAAACAAAACAATGTACATGGAACCTCGCCCTGTTACAGACGTATATTGAGTTAAGCTTCTGTGATTGGCTCGCAATAACTGTAGGTTGCAAGTTATATATTATATTTACTGACTCTGCGTAGTCAGAACTCTACTCGATGTTTTTCTAACACCACGTGTGTTGAGAGTGTTCTCGGGTTTGCAAACCATTAAACTTATTTACTCAATTTTGTCTGTTCTACTGAGTCTCTATTACAGGGAGTGATATTAAAACTTCCACGACAATCTGGCGACAAGGATGGGATCCTAAACTCCGTCCATTGATCGTCCCGGGAAATGGAGTAAATCACCGGTGAGACCTATCCTTAACTTGGGTCAGGACGCCCGCAACTAAAAGGGTTGACGGGGTCCGCTTCGAATCTGGCTGGGGGCTTCAGTGAGGCAGATAAAGGATCCCGAACAAAAAGTTCCTGAGAGACGGTGAGACGACAATATTGTATTAAATAAGTAAGGATTCTTACAATTGGACAATAATTCCATTGTAAAAGAAATGCGTTTAAGGATACTTACAATTGGAAAGGTGTTCCATTGTAAAAGAAACGGGCAGGAGTTCCGTTTAAACTAATTATTGAAATCCTAGGATAATTATCGTTCATGTTTAGAAGTTAATTGAATTAATAATTCAAAAGTTAATTGAACTAATAGTTTGTCTTTTGTCTTTTGTGTTTGTCTTTTCATCTGTTTGTTTGTGTATATGTTTGAAATCGCTGGCGTAATTGAGAGAATGTATGCTGGTGATGAATGAGATTTGATTGGAATAAATAGGCGATTGGTGTTAAGATCAGAGGATATTGAAAAGAACCGTGTTTAAGAGGAATTAGAAGACTAAGTGATTTCATGGGTGCGGCAAAAAGTAGTATTGTTGATTGCACTAGTTTGACAGGATGTCAGAGAAACATGCATGATAGATGGGGACCAGGTCCCTTGACGCAAAATGACTTGTGCAATGCAATTAAACAAATTAATTGTTGATGGTTGGAGTCAAAGACACAATTAAAAAATACAGATTTGAAATCTCTTAAAAAGTCTGGGACCTTGTATATGACGTCATAAAATCAGATTAATTGAGTAAGAGTAAATTGTGATATTTCTTTTTCTTTGTTTCTTTTCTTTCTTCCTCTCTGTTTGTTTGTTCATATTTAATGTGAATGTCAGAATTGCATTTTGAATACATTTGCTGACTTCCTTTGCGCTGCGTATTAAAGTTTATAAGATCAGTAGAACAGGCTGTCATGTCGAGTCTTTTCAAAAAACCCCACTACAGTTTTGACGTCACGAACAGTTTGCAATTAGTTGTCATGCTGATTTGTCTGTTATCGACTGTCCAAGGAGGGTGAGTATGTTTTAATTACCATCTCCAATATTTAGTGGATCCAGTCGCTAACAGTTGAGTTTGTAGTTTGACTGAGCATTTAAAGAATGTTTGTGGGTGTTTGTTGGACCGGGACTTGAGATTTGACAAACGGCAAATTAAGTCCCAGTAGACAGGCATGTAAGGTCTAGTGTTTGCCGTCATGGCACTGTTGTATCGCATTTAGTGCGGATAGTGCAACAGGCTGCGGAAACCTATTGTACCGTATTTAGTGTGGATTATTATAATAGGAATTCCTTGCGAGGTGTGATTGGGTGACCCGGGTCGTGTTGTGTTAGTGCTATGTGTGTTGTTGTGTTGTATTGTATTAATTCAAAAGTGTGTTCAGGAGAGTAACTTGAAGTCAATATAAACATATTGAGTTGTATAAGGAAGACATAATGTCATCTGAGATAGTAGATTATGTGTTAATCAAACATAGTAGATGGCAGAAGGGAATACTGGATGAACAATGGGATCCGGCATGGAATCCAGTTCAACAGCGTGAGTGGTGGATTAAACAGACAGTAGTGATATTGATTGGGACAGTCTTAGCGAGAAGCTGTACGATACAGAGAGGAATAGATTTAGGATAAATGTATATTATCGATCATTTTTATGTATGTAACTCTGCTGAAGGGACAATATTAGGCAATAATATATTACAGCAGATCCCATGCATAAATACTATATCAAGTTGCAAGTCAAACAGCAAATGTTAGTGCAGTAAAAGCATATATTAAGGATTGGCAGAACAATAAATGGGGAACAGTCTGTGCAGTTTACCCAGATGCATGGGCGTCACATAAACAAGATTGTGGTTTAATGCAGTTAAATTATACTGTAAAAAAAATAAATAAATAAAGTTGCAAAACCAGTAAGAGTGCGTGAGAAGCACAATGGGGAAAAGGAAATGACAGTTTATGCATTAACACTGTTAGAAAAGCAGTCATTAGGAGCATGCCTGCCAAAGATTGAATGCAAATGTGTAACTAAAGATTATCGAACTAAGGTAGACCAACAGGCTTTGTCACACGGATTAACTGAAACTGAGGTGTGGACATTGACCATGGGAGCATGCGAAGCAGGGATTCTAGCCAGAATTACGGGGAGAGAACAGGGACAGTACCTACTCAAAAGATGATACAATACGAGACCGAAGACAATACTTGAAAGCAACAATTGAACAAGCTATTGAAGGGGCACGTATTGACTGGTCCATAATAATGGGAGTCAAGCAGAAAGAGAATGAGTCAGTGCAGGATTATGGAGTACGCAAGTGGGAAGCATATCCTGATTATTAAGGAAGTGTTGACCAAAAGAGTCAGATCAAGTGTTTGTACAGGTATTAATTAGTGGACTGGGTCCACATTTGCAGAAGGCAATTGAGCTGGGGGTAAACTAAACCCAGGGAACACATACGAAAGGGTAATGAATTGGGCAGTAGGAGTTGTAAACAGACAAAAGAAATATAAAAATGAAAATAAGTGCTGTACGATTTGATGGAGCATGTCAGAACTGTGGTAAAATGGGACAAAATGGGTAAAATGGGACATAAAAGGTCAGATTGCAAACAGGGGCCTAAATGTGACAATTGTGGTAATCTCGGGCATAGACGCGTTGATTGTTTCATTATAGGACCAAGTAAAAGAACTGGACAACCCACACAGTCAGCTAAAGTGAAAGCACACAGTCAAGGAACAGACCCTCTGTCTCTAGGCAACGAAAAGGCTGACAAGCTAGCTAAGGAAGCAGTGCGGTTTCCTGTTAACCACAAAACAGCAGCTGTGTCAGTAGATATATTTGTCATACTTGCACAGATAGAAAGAGAATGTATTGATGTAAATAAATAAATAAATAAATAAATAAAAAAGGGACAGACGAAGGGACAGGTTGGGTGCCAACGGTTCTATTAATGATCCAGGCAAGAAACAGCAGTCTATTATAGACACACAAAATAGACACAAGGAGGGTAAAGAGATGTCAATGGTTTGGTTAATACATAGTGCTGATGGTGACACAAACTAGTGTAGCAGTGAAGCTCCCACATGGGGTTAAGTGAGTACATTGAACACAGACCAAACGGTACCACCGCGTGGATACATCTCAATTTGAATTTGCTGACACTGAATACCCCGAAACTAATGGCATATCTCTTTCCACAGACAGCGGGAGCAGCAACGGACAATAACATGATTTGTGTTCCAGGTATCATGTCATTCCAGTCGGAGAGGATTCCACACCTCTGGGCGTGGAACGAGGCGTGTACAGAGAGACAAGCTTTTGGGGCCCCCTGGAAGAACTGCACGTGAATCCTTAGACAACAACAGGGTAATGGATGGAAACAAAGACCACTTCCCTTCGAGAGTGACATAGAGGGAACGTGGCAACCTGTGCGTTTGATAAGCCAGAATAATACAATGACTCCAGCACAGTTTGAACAATGTCCTACTTGTCCTACTTGTGATATAACAGTGGGAGGGGTCCAGTATGAGTCAATATGCAACCGAACTGTAAGCAGTAACGCATCATTGGAGGTGGACTGTCTCTGGACGACAAAAACTATACTAAACAGTGACAACAGGAGCAAACTAATGTGGGGGTGCATCCACGATAATTATAATTGGACATGTGTTAATGTGACAGGGCAAAGGATAGCGCAGTGTGTGTAACGGTACTTGGGAAAATACAGGGTATATGGGAGGTCTGAGAGCTACAGTTCCACTCCACTCAATGTCCCCCGTTAATGCCCTCTCCCCCAGACAGGTTGCTAGCTGTGGGGAGGGCAAAACCATTTGTGATGGGAGTAACCTGGTTGCAAATGTTGGTAAGAATAAACATTGAAGATATCAAACGCCAATACACCAAAAGGTGTGGTGAGTTTAGACTATTAACTAAAATATTGAATAAAACCTTAAATCATGAATTGGATACTTACCAACATAACGCAGGTGGCCGTAAGAGGAGGGGTCTGATTGACGACATTGCTGGGTGGTTCGGGGCTGTGAATTCAGGTCTCAATTCCATAGATAATATAAAGCAGGACAATGAAAACCATGGCCAGTTTCTGAAAACAGGCAGTGCCATTCAGAAATTGGCCATGGCTGAACAAATGACTGGTGAAAGACGGTTGACGCAATAATTGAAGATGTGAATTTAACAGCTTGGAGAGAACAGATGTTACGTGGGATAGCCAAGACCGGATACTGATATGTACTGAACGATGTGATGAAGATATTTGTTTTATTTTAATAGTGCCACATACCACCAGTCGGGTCCACCACAGTACCGGGATAACGGTCAGTAGCCTAGGGGTAGTAATTGGAACACGGGTTATAGTCCCACAAATAACATGGGTTGATCAGCATGCCCAAAATGCCACCCTGTACTTCAAGGCCACTGAGTGTATTGAATTTGGTGATGCTGTTCTATGTGACCATGCTGGAAGCACTAACCTGTCAATGCAATTGATGGAAGCAACTGTACACCCAAAGCTAGGGTATGAAAGATGCACTCAGATGAGAAATGGAACATGGTGTGAAATCACCTCAAGCATGGGGGTAGGAAGTAGCGGCCAGGTATGCCTCATGTCGCCAGCTGTGTGTTTTCACCCGCAGGGTGTTGTGACTGTGGGACACCTGAGCATGCACCCCACTCTACCTATTAACATCACAGGCATTATCGAAGATGCTGAAGAATGGATGAAGACAATTAATCATACAGGTATGCTGATGGCATTGGCACACATTAACGCAGCTTATGGACGTTCACTCAAGAGTAG
The DNA here is from genome assembly GCF_902713425.1 of Acipenser ruthenus. NCBI lineage: Eukaryota > Metazoa > Chordata > Actinopteri > Acipenseriformes > Acipenseridae > Acipenser > Acipenser ruthenus. The sequence goes on along the minus strand of NC_081240.1, from coordinate 7,018,908 downwards.
TGATAGCTAGAGTGCAAGCGTCGCTGGCGGGCAACACTGGTCAACTGATATTAGCAGACGCCCGATCATGCGGGTGGGGTATCCTATGTGGATTAGCTGGAGAAAGTGCTGGAGTGGACTGGGCTGACTAGTGGAATGTGGTGGGACATGTGTCCTTGCTTATTTCATTATTGGTATTGCTTATTGCTATGTTATTATTCTGGTATTTGAAATATGTGCTTAAGAAACAAAAGAGATTACTTACAGGGCTAGCCAATGAAGTATTGTGTTCCCGCATACGGGGCTATCAACCACTGAAACAGGATGATACAACTCAAGTTTAGTGGTGTTAATAGCATTAATGCTTCTGATTACTTGTATTAAAAAGCTCTGTACCAAAGTCTTGGATAATGCCTTAACTATGCCTCTGCTCACCACTGAAGGTCAGTGTAATGATGGTGATGACACTGATCCTTTTAGTGAAATGGCTGATGATGTAATGTAATTTCCTGCATCATGGTTGTAATTTAATTACAAAAGGAGGGAGTGTAAGGGGAATAATTACATTCTATGCTTTTTATTGATGTCTGTATTAGGTCTCTGGGACTTATAGAACTTGAGATATATCATTTTAAGTGGTTTGTGTTTTATGAAGTATTTAGTTTCATATTAGGGATAAAATTGTTGCTGTGCATGTGTTTTTTTCTTTTCTCTTAGCAGGTGCCGGCAACAACCTTATAAGGAATGGAAATGTTTTAACTGCGAGTTAGAAAGAGGAAGCTCTCTTTATTTTGTAACAGCAAGCTGCATCCGTGACACTTCGGTCTCATCTTAATCTTCCAAGCTGTTGCTATCCGACGTATATTGAGTTAAGCTTCTGTGATTGGCTCGCAATAACTATAGGTTGCAAGGCATATATTATGTTTACTGACTCTGCGTAGTCAGAACTCTACTCGATGTTTTTCTAACACCACATGTGTTGAGAGTGTTCTCGGGTTTGCAAACCATTAAACTTATTTACTCAATTTTGTCTGTTCTACTGAGTCTCTATTACAGGGAGTGATATTAAAACTTCCACGACAAGACAAATCTGATTAAAACTAAACAAGTTTGAATGACAAATTCGGCAACATTGTCGAGTTTTGTAATTAAACGGACTGTGTTGTATAGCGTTATGCTGACTGAAAAACAAAATGTTAAAAACAGGGTTTAGTGCAAGTGACAAAACCGTTTTTCTTTACACACACTAAATTATATATGATGCGCACGCAAGCGTGCTCTCTCTCACAAACACACACACACAAACACACACACACACACAGACACACAGACAGACAGACACACACACACACACTGAAAAATTATCGGGCCCGTGAGCAGAAAACTAGTTATTTATTGAAGACTAGCATGGGCAGCAGTGTGGAGTAGTGGTTAGGGTTCTGGACTCTTGACCGGAGGGTCGTGGGTTCAATCCCAGGTGGGGGACACTGCTGCTGTACTAAAAAATAACAACAAAGATAATAATTGTACATCTTGTTGCAGTTTCAACACGTGGTTTGTCTTTGTTGTGTAAAAAGCTGTCCATATGCAGAAACTGCTCGTGCTGCATCCACAGAGTTTGGTGGAATTGACAAAAAACAGCGTGCAATTTTTGCCATGTTTCAGAATCTGACTTCATACCTCAGCCAGAAATCACCAATATTTACATTTTTCACAGTAGGCAGTCAAATACGTGAAATCGTGACTTTTCCGCTGCCTTATACAACGAAACACTATTGATCCGTCTCATGCAGCATCTGTGGAGTAGCGGTTAGAGCACTTTGTTCTTGACTGGGTTCAATCACGTGGGGGACACATTGCTGCTTTATCTAGATTGGTCCAGTAAAAAACCTGACTGTATAAATGGGTAATTGTATGTCACAATTGTAAGTTGGCCAGGATAAGTGTGTCTGCTAAAATAATAATAATAATAATATGCGTGTTTGGTTGGTACTTGGATGGGAGACTGCCTGGCAATACCAGATACTTCAAACTTTTCTTTGAAGTTTTACATGTTAGCTGGTGTGGTTCAGGGGGCGTGGAACCCGGGGGCTTCTAATCTTCTAATCTCCCAATTTTCTAATTTCCTGTTAATTAGCATCTATTTTCTATTTAAGCCCTGATCACCTGCACCTTTTCTGTCTAGTGTTTCGTTTTTGAATCCTGACTGGTAGTGTTACGCATTACTCCGAGAAAAAAAAAAAAAAATTACGAAGACCATCATTTCAACAAGATTAAATACGTTCAGTCTTACCTGCTTCCAAATGGAAAAGCTTTCAGCCTATGCCTTTCCTTCCGACTCAGACGAGTTCCTGCCCACGACCCCTCCACCGGTCCGTCTCTGTCAGGCATCCCATTCCTCGTCCCGGTCCATGACCGCACCAGCCCCGCCAGTCAACCTTGCTTCCACCCGGCTTTCAGCTAGGCAAGAGCGGGGCTTAAAGCGTGGTTCCGCTAGCCAGCCCCCACCGCAGCTCCACTATAAAGATTGGACGACACCCAAGCTGCTGAAAGTACTCTTTGAAAAGTCCATTCCCATCCCCGTTGGCGGAGATCGCATGTCCCTATTTCTTACCTATTGTGAAGCTTTGTCAGCCGAGCCGATTTTTCCCACCCGCTTGCAAGCTTCGGCCGTCAGTCCCTCCTCTCCTGCTACTCTCTCAGTTCCTGTTCCTGCTGCGCATATGCAAGACCCTGCTCACGCAGCCCAGCTCCACCCGCCGGCGCAGGCAGCGCAGCCACAGTATCTGCCGCCGCAGTCACTCACCTCGCCCATCCCCTCCTCCAGCGGTGCCCCTCAGGTCACGTTAATCAGCTGCAAACTCTGCTCCAGCCCATTATAGACTCTCAGCTAGCCCTCAGCGCCTGTCTTGACAAACTGGAGAATCCTTCTTTGGCTCCACCTGCCTTCAGTTCCAGCACTCCTGCTTATACTTCTGGTACGTCCTCTTCAGTACCTCCCGTTGCTCTTCCAGAGTTCAACCTCTCCTCAGCCACTGTAGCAAGTTCCTCTTCTCCCCGTGCTATTACCAGCCATTCTATTTCTCCAAAAATCAGGAAGCTAATAATTGAAGGCAAGGATGTTAATCTCGTTTCTATTCTCATTGCTTTTTCTGAGTTTTTAGATCACAGAGTGGTTGACTGTGGAGACGTTTCAGTCACTCTAAAGTCCCGCGACCCACGTCTTCAAAAAAACCTTTCCGTGGGAGAATTCGTCCTCGCTTTCTCCATCTATCATGACATTCTCTGTTCTGTTTATCCACACAGATTACAGGAGCTAAATCAGTATCTCTTCCTGGTTGTCGAATTGTCTGTGCGCTATGGAGGCACCTTGTTCTATCAATACCACCGTGCCTTCTCAGCCAATACCCTGGACATTGCGGTTTAGTCCCGTTCCGACCCAGATCTTTTCACCCACATCTTCAGCGGAATTTGTGCCAACGCCTGCAGCGCATGTGCCTCCACAGCGCACTCCTCTTACCTATGCCCTAAGACAGCAGCTAGTTCTCTTCAACCCATTCCTCATCCCTTGCCTTCTCTTCTCAGTTCAAGACATCTTGCCCCTGCTTCCATCCATGCTTCAGCTCCACCCACCAGATCTCAAGCCCAAGATGTCTATGGCCATCCCATCAAGTTTTCAGGTGGCAGGCAAATATGCAATAACTTTAATTCTTCTGTCTGCTTCAAACGCTCCTGCAAGAACCTCCATGTCTGCAGCTTCTGCAACGATGCCCACTCCCGGTCCATATGTCCTCTTACAGCTAAGTGACAATTAAAGTTACTTCAGGTTTTTACTCCTATCAACATTCCGGCTCTCGCTAATGCGCTTCAAAATCATCCAGACAAGGCGTTCGTCTCCTATCCAATTAGTGGACTTACAAATGGCTTCTTCACTGGCATTTCTCACGTTCCTTCCGAGTCTCACATCTGTCAAAACCTCCGTTCTGCCATTGCAGAGCCACAAGTCATTAGTTCCCTTCTCCAAGCCAAAGTCGACAAAGGCTTCATGGTCGGTCCCTTTGCAGCACCCCCCTTCACTACCTTTCGCATTAATCCCATAGTCATCGCTACCTGCAAGTATTTTGGCAAGAAACACCTTATCATTGATCTATACGCTCCTCGGGGCGGTTACACACGCAGCATTAACTCCCTCATTTCAAGCGAGGAGTTCGCTCTTCACTACATTAAGCGCTCAGACGCCATTCATTTCATCAAAATTGCAGGTCACGGAGCCTGGCTTGCCAAAGCCGATATCTCTGATGCATTCAAGGTCATGCCTATTCATCCTTCCCTCTGTCACCTTTTCAGAGTCTGTTGGGCAGACAAGTTCTATTTCTCCACCCAGCTCACCTTCAGTTGCCGCAGTAGCCCAAAAATATTCGATTCCTTGTCAGAAGCCCTCTGCTGGATTTTGCTCAACTCCTATCATGTTTCCTTCCACCTCCATCTAATGGATGACTTTCTGCTTATTTCCCCCCCTTCAGATCCTCCAGCCCAAGCAATTAATCATCTTAAGACCATCTTCTCCTTAGTTGGTGTCCCTCTTTCTCAAGAGAAAACCATCGGCCCTGTTAACTCCCTGGAATTCCTCGGCATTACACTCAATAACGTGAAATTCGAAGCCAGCCTGCCTCCTGCCAAAGTCCAACGCTTACTCTCACTCATTAACAGTTTTCAGATCTCTTTCATTAAGAAGAGGTACCTCCTGTCTCTCCTCGGGCATATTAATTTTGCCATCCGCATCATTCCTCAGGGCTGAACATTTATTTCACGTCTCCTAGCCCTCTCATCAACTGTCAAGAATATGAATTCTCATGTGAAAATCTCAGCCGAAGCCAGAAAAGACATAAAGATGTGGATCAATCTCTTTACTAACTGGAATGGTCTCTCTCTATTTTATGACGACTTCATTTCAGCCCCTCATGACCTTGCCCTCTTCACTGATGCCTCATCCATCGGATTCGGCGGGTTCCTCACTCCTGAATGGTTCTCCAGCACTTGGCCCCCTGAAATTCAGCTCCTTCCCCCTCAAGAGAAATCTACGGCTCTCCTAGAAATTTATCCAATCGTAGTGGCCGCTGTCCTCTGGGGTCACCAATTGTCAAGAAAATTAATCCTTTTCTTCAGCGATAACAAACCCACAGTACACATCATCAACAAAGGACGTTCTTCATCCCCCCTCATTATGCGCCTGCTCCGTCATCTCATATGGTCTTCTGTATCTCTCAACTTCCTAATACAAGCCCGCCATCTTCCTGGTACCCATAATAATGCTGCTGATGCTCTCTCTCGCCTACAGGTATCCAAGTTACGTCAGCTGGTTCCATCTGCCTCCCCAAACCCACTCCAGACCCCACAGTTTCATCAGCTGCTTCTAGACTGAACTCTACCCTCAGCAACCTCCTTCAATCTGCTCAAAACTACATATCTACAGCCCTCGCCCCTTCTTCAAGAGCTTCTTATTCTACGGCCTGGTCATCATTCTTAACCTTCTGTGCTCATAATCATATCCACCCTATTCCCTTCAATCAAGACTGGATCCTGGCCTTCATCGTCCATGCTAAGGAATCTCTCCATCTCTCCCCAGCATCCATTAAATTTTACATTTCAGGAATCCAATATCACTACCGCATCATGTCCGTGCCTTCACCCATCATCCTCTCCATACCAGTTGTTCGTCTGACTCTCCGCGGAATCTTCAAAAGCTCCCCCCCTGCTGCATCTTCCCACCTGCCCATATCAACAGACATCCTCCATTCTCTCATCTCTACTCTTCGGAAAGGTTGCTTCCCCCCCTATGAAGATCTCCTAATGGAGACCATCTGCCTCACAGCCTTCTTCGGCTTCCTCAGAAGCTCAGAATTCACAGTTCCTTCAGCTTCAAGCTTCCCTGCAGCGGGTATTCGTCTATGTGACCTCTCTTGCATTTCCAAATCCTATTTCATAATTAGGCTGCGTACCTCAAAGACAGATCAACTCTGGCGTGGTCAGTTCATCCAGCTCTCAAGGATTGAATCTTCTATCTGCCCTTTCTCAGCAATGTCAAAATATCTCTCCATCAGGAAATCCCCCCCCTGGACCCTCTATTCATCGATTCCTCTCACTCTATTATTACTCGTCACTGGTTCTCAGCCCACCTCTCCACCCTCCTCTCCAGAGCAGGCCTCCCTCCTCAGCTTTATTCTCCCCATTCATTTCGTATAGGCGCAGCTACCTTCGCTGCAAGGGCCAGCATCAACCACAGCCTGATCAAGACCATGGGCCGCTGGTCCTCTTCCTCAGTAGATTCTTACGTTCATTCATCTCCCTCCGATATAGTTGTAGCCCATTTTAAAATTGCTAGCATGACCGGATTGGGGGCTACCTGTCCTCCGGAGCCACCAGAGGTTTTCCCACAATAGCTTCAATGGGGTTTTTTCCTCTCCACTGAGCGGCAGGTATACACATAATCACAGCTACTAATAATCACTAACCATCTCTCTGTTTGTCTCGTTTGTCCTTCCGAACTTTTGTTTATGTTATGCGTTGACATGTGCTGTCTCTCGTTTTCTTCACGGTGTGGGAATTTTCATGAGCTGCCGGTGGTCCATCCTTTGGGGGGGCAAGTGAGTCTCACTTCCCCGACCTCAGGGTTAGGCATCTGCCTCCCTTACCTTCAGGGGGGTTCTCACCATGTTAGTCAGAGCGGACCCCCGGCCAAAATCTGTCCTGTCGCAGCTCCTGCGCTTATCTTACCTCTCTCGAGGCTCTGCTCTGTACTGCCTCTCATTCAGGACGTGGCCACTCGTGCTGAGTTCCATACTAACTTCTATGCTTTGTCCTTATTTCAGGTCCCAGGCAGCGTGACGTCTCGGCCTATCAGGGGTTACGAGCGCCTCTTACAGAAGTCTCAGATGCTGGGTAACTCTCCCATCTCCTCTCGAGGGGCGGCTCTCCGAGTCATAACCCTCATTTGTGTTTTCGGTTGCTGGGTCCTCTGCCCCTGGGATGTGTCGGCATCGTCGCCCTCAGTCAGCGACCTCTTTTCTATCCTGTCTTCAGTTGCTGGGTCCTTCGCCCCTGAGATGTGTCGGCATCATCGCCCTCAGTCAGCGACCATCTTTTCTATCCCGTTTTGGTTGCTGGGTCCTCTGCCCTCTCAGTCAGTGACCACTTTCTGTCCTACTAACTGCTCCTTTCTGCCTCTTCTGCCTCATCCTTCACCCCAGCTCACGCCCTGTGAATTGTATTATTAAAAAATAGTAGATTAAACAGCAAAAATGAGCTGATTTACTTTTAATTTATTGAAATGGACCGCAAAGGGTAGTAATCGCTATTGAAATAATTGTATAAGAGAAGTTATATTTATTTATTTATTTCACGCCTCCACCCGCTGTTTTAATTGCATTTGGATCATTCCAGACACCACTTGATACGTGAGCGCAACAGACTCAGCAATGCATTGATCATTAATACATTTTAAAAACACACAACATCAAAGTCACAGCATGCATTATATTCGGGCCGGGACATTTCAATTTGATGAGAATAAGCAGAGTGTGACATTAATAGAAATGACATTAAATTTGACTGTATTATGGCTACGTCTGTCTTCTTTTCATACACTGTAAAACACAAGCCTGAAGTTCGCTTATTCGCCAGCTTCTTATTCGCAAGCTTTTAAGTGCATAAATGTATTTGTCTACGTTGAAGAAGTAACCTTGCATTTAAAGGGTTAAATCACTTTGGGCCGCCGATTTCTCTGCCAGTACCTGACAAGGGGCAACCCCTCTGCAAGCTACACCTGTATTTAGCCTGGCCCAGTGTGGTTTACTGGGGAAGAACAGCGGGTAAATATGCCACATATGCCAATCGCTCAGCTTCTGATTCGCTATTTAAGTATCTATGTTGAATAAGTACAGAAATCGGTGGCACAAAGTGATTTAACCCTTTAAATGCAAGGCTTTTTCCAGCAAAAAAAGCTGTGCAATTTGCATATGCGGCATGTTTGCCCTCTGTTTTGCCCTAGTAAACCACATTGGGCCTGGCTAAATACAGGTGTAGCTTATAGAGGGGGTGCCCCTCGACAGGTATCTGCAGAGAAATCAGTGGCCCAACGTGATTTAACACGTTAAATGCAAGGCTACTTATTCAACATAGATACATAAAGAGTGAATAAGATGCTGAGCGATTGGCATATGTGGCATATTTACCCGCTGTTCTTCCCCAGTAAAACACGTTGGGCAGGGCTAAATACAAGTGGGGCTTGCAGAGGGGGAGGCTGTTGTCAGGTACTGGCAGAGAAATCGGTGGACCAAAGTGATTTAACCAGTTAAATTCAAGGCTACTTCTTCAACATAGACAAATACATTTATGCACTAAAAGCTGAGCGAATCAGAAGCTGGCGAATAAGAAGCTGGTGAATAAGAAGCCAACTTCAGCCTCGTCTGTAAAACCACAGACGTGTGAAACGTTTGTATGTAAATGGAATGTGTGTATTGTAAAAAAAGTGCTCCATTCCTAAACAGCAGTGTTTATCCTCATTATACCTGGACTCTTGACCGGAGGGTTGTGGGTTCAATCCCAGGTGAGGGACACTGCTATTGTACCCTTGAGCAACGTATTTTACCTAGATTCAGTATAAACAACTGGATAAATTGGTAATTGTATGTAAACATAATATGATATCATTGTGACAATTGTAAGTTGCCCTGGATAAGGGTGTCTGCTAAAAAATAAATAATAATGCAATCTGCTGAACTATTTGCATTTGACTTGATATTTGTATATTCTGAAATATAAGAATTTGCATTTGAATTTCAAATCATGGGAAAGCTTAAAAAATATTTCAATTTTAAACACTTTTCAATAATAATGATCATAATAAAGTAGAGAGACTTTTCAGTATTGCTGGTAAAGTTGATCAACCTGAAAGATGCAAACTAAAGGACACTTTGAGAACTTCATGTTTATTAAACATAACAAGTAAAAATAATAATTGTGCAAGGCACACATACAGTATATAAATATATACATATATCTCATAAATATACATATATATATACTCCACTTTATCGCTCCACTTGAAATGCTCTTTGTATGACTTGAAGTGACTAAGACACACTCACCGAGACACACACACTGAGAAACACACACACTACAACACACACAGTCTCAGTGTATGTGAGTGTGTTTCAGTGTGTGAGTGTGTGTCTCAGTCACTTCAAGTCATACAAAGAGCATTTCCAGTTGTTTGAACTTGCAACATGACGTTCTTGAAGAGCACACGACCTTAGCCCGCTGTGCCACTGTGCATTTCAAGTGGAGCAAAGCGGTCAAAGAAAGGCGCCAAGTTAGAAGCAAGAATTGTGTGAATCTTGGGCCCCAGCACCTTTCCAAGTGTGCCTATTTGCTTGATGCTTGACAAGATTGGCCTAATTGCTTCTCCTAACTTGGGCTTTTGTGTTTGATATCACCCCTTTAAACGGCTGTTGCGTTTTTCTAACTTGTTTTTTTGCATTGACAATGTTTTTGTTATAGATAATAATACACAAATACAAATCGTACATAAATAATAACAGGGGCGGGCACCTTGTCACAAGGACCTTTGAACCTACCCACATAACAACATTACTGGGGAGTTGGTTCCAGACTCCCACAATTCTCTGTGTAAAAAAGTGCCTCCTATTTTCTGTTCTGAATGCCCCTTTATCTAATCTCCATTTGTGACCCCTTGTCCTTGTTTCTTTTTCAGGTTGAAAAAGTCCCCTGGGTCGACATTGTCAATACCTTTTAGGATTTTGAATGCTTGAATCAGATCGCCTCGTAGTCTTCTTTGTTCAAGACTGAATAGATTCAATTCTTTTAGCCAGTCTGCTTACGACATGCCTTTTAAACCCGGGATAATTCTGGTTGCTCTTCTTTGCACTCTTTCTAGAGCAGCAATATCCTTTTTGTAGCAAGGTGACTGGAACTGAACACAATATTCTAGGTGAGGTCTTACTAATGCATTGTATAGTTTTAACATTACTTCCCTTGATTTAAATTCAACACTCCTCACAATATATCCGAGCAACTTGTTGGCCTTTTTTATAGCTTCCCCACATTGTCTAGAGCAGGGCTGTCAAACTCGGTTCCTGGAGGGCCGCAGTGTCTTCTGGCTTTCGTTCCTCCCGAGCTCTCAGTTACTTAATTTGTCTAATTATTCATTAACTGGACACATTTAACACTTCTCTTCAGGCCTCAAAATGGTTCACAGGTCGTGTACCTTGAATCATGTGCATTTTTAAAACCATCAACTGTAAAAGACCTGGAAAATATTAAATATCTCAAATTCAACAAATAATTAGCTCAATTATGTTTTTGAGAGCTTAAGTTGGAATGAAAACCAGAAGACCCTGCGACCCTCGAGGACTGGAGTTTGACACCCCTGGTCTAGATGAAGACATTTCTGAGTCAACATAAACTCCTAGGTCTTTTTCATAGTTCCCTTCTTCAATTTCACTATCTCACATATGATATTTATAATGCACATTTGTATTGCCTGCATGCAATACTTTACACTTTTCTTTATTATTATTATTATTATTTATTTCTTAGCAGACGCCCTTATCCAGGGCGACTTACAATCGTAAGCAAATACATTTCAAAAATTAATTAATTTAGCAGATGCTTTTATCCAAAGCTATTTACATATGGGCCAACGGCAGTGCCCCACCCAGGAATCGAACCTCAAACACTTGGTTGCAAGTCTGGAATCCTAACCACCTCTCTACACTGCCATGTGTCTGCCCAATTCCGAATGCTGTCTAGATCATTTAGAATGACCTTTGCTGCTGTAAAAGTGTTTGCCGCCACTCCTATTTTGTGTACTCTGCAAATTTAACAAGTTTGCTTACTATACCAGAATCTAAATCATTAATGTTGATTAGGTACAGCAGAGGGCTTAATACTGATCCCTGTAGTACACCACTGGTTACCTCACTCCATTTTGAGGTTTCTCCTCTAATCAGTACTTTGTTTTCCTCATGTTAACCACTCCCTAATCCATGTGCATGCATTTCCTTGAATCCCTGCTGTGTTCAGATTGAGAATTAATCTTTTATGTGGGACTTTGTCAAAAGGAAATCTAAATAAACCATGTTGTATGCTTTGCAATTGTTACGTCTGACAGAAGGTCCTTTTTCACATTAACTTAAGGTGGCTGACAATACAGCAAAGGGTCATGTGAGGAGGAGTATGAAAATATGGTTTTCTGAGAAACAGACAAACTACCAAGTGAAACAGACAAATGAAATGTGTACATATGGGGTCTCATGATCAAACATTATATGACCTTTAGATTTAAAAGCTATTGATTGAAATACTTTAAAATAATAATTTTGGTATACATATAAAAACTGTTTTTATTGATCATATTGTATGACAGGAATTAAGGCTAACACACATGAGGGATTATATTAAAGAAGGGAGGTCAATTTGTGTTTTTATTTTCCAATTAAAGTGTGTTTAATACATGAGTTGCCTTGTAAAGATTAACTAGTCTGCTGTGAAGATTAAGTTGTTAAGGATGTTTTAAAATAACATGCAAGGTTGTAAAGTGAAGTGAAATGCAGCTGTCTAAAAATCATGGGCCATATTGATTAGGCATGCTTATCTCTTGCCAGTCCTATGGTTATTTTTAGTCGCTTGTTCATAAACCATGTATATCTCTGCACTTGTATGTGCAGTTCTAGATTGTTTATTGAAAACCTGGTGTCTGAAGTACAGACAGCTTTCTACACTTGCTCTTACCTACAGACATACAGCTTGCTCTGGTAATAAAGGCTGTATAAAGCCCCCCCTTGTATTTATTTATTTTTGCAAGGGGCCCCCACAATTGCTTGATCTTATCCTTTCCCATTACTAGTAGTGGAACTATTACAAAACCCTAGTACAAGACCCCTATAACTCTTAAGAAAATAAGAACTAAATAAATATCAATGTGAGTAACACAGTTTTTTTTCAACTTGAGTTTAAAACAGGAACCATTTTATGTGGCCTTTAAATAGAAGCACATTGCAATATGAAACGATATGGCCTGAAAATCAATTTGGTAGGAACCATAAATCAACATCGTAAGTTTTAAGTTCACTGGCTTCAGCTTTGTCTCAATATACCAAGCTTGCTGTCGTATACAAAGAACTGCAGTTTCCCGGATCTGAGGGAGTTCTATCCCTTTTGTAAATAATTGTTTTTCCTATTTGTAAACAAAGTTAGTGCAGAAAAGATTGAGAAAGCTGTGTTGTTTAGAAGCAGGTAGCAACAATCGCTAAGGAAGTAAGGAAGGCACTAAAAAGCCAGGAAACATTTTTAATCAATAAATAAAACACACTTTATTTAATAAACACAAATAGAAAAATTGCCACCTGAATTTTAATGAAAATGCATGATATTACATTTATAATATTCTGATGTGTCTGAAATGATGTTAAAGTGTAGCAGAATAAAAAATAACATTACCTGCTTCTCATTTTTAATGAATATTATCTACTACTATTATTATTCCTGCTTAAACATATATATTCCTATTGTTTATATGAAACGATAAAGTCTGAGAGTCCTTAGCGGGAAACATACCTCAACATTAAAGTTTAAATGTATATTCTTTATGTTACACATAGATTTCAATTAACTTTCTAATTCACCTTATCATGTGTGTTTTGTTTATTATTAACAACGTAATTACAGTTTAACAAAATCCAGTCTCATTACCTTAAAAAAATACTGATTCTATGACCAGCATTGGGATGGTGCTTTTGTTGGAATGTGTGTGCTGTTTAAAGGTATCTTAAAGTTCCTCCTTAGTTTAACTGGTTGGACTCGCACCATTTAACAGAAATCCTGTACCTTGTTTATATTGAGGACAAAATTAACTCGCTTTAAATTTTGGTCTTTCTTTAAAAAACTGAAAAAAGTTTTAATAGTTTAATGGTAGTCAGTGTGGTCATGGGATTAATTTAGTTGGAACTGCACCATTTCCAGCGCTCCAGTAAAGTGTGTTATCCTACTGTGTATAGTCACCGCAGGGCGATATTAACCATGGTGTCAACACACACATGCAAACCAGCTGTTAGTCTCAAGGAAGGCTTCTATACTTGTGATTACATTAAAAGCAGTGTGAGGGTGACAATATGAAACACAATCCAGTTATTTGTTCAGCATTTTATTATATTAAAGTACACATATTATCACTTCAAACAGTTTCCCACCATAATAAAGCTATTGGTGGTTGTGTACTTGTCAAAGCCCACCCCCAAATCACAATATAAATGTATAATTAAACCATGCATTTTGTTTGGAGGACACATTTACACTCCTGTCACACATGGAAACCTGGCGCAAGAATGTAAAATCTAGAGAAATCCACTACACTATGATACACAGCAGGATTCCACTTTCTGTGGTTGTTTTAGATGTTCTGCCATACATTTCATATTATCTTCATTTGTTTTCTTCATCTGTTCCACCATCATGGTGATTAGCTTCATATTCATCTCCTGCATCTTTGCTATTATCTCATTTGCTACATTCGCCTGTTTTAACTTTTCCGCGTCCTCTTCATTCTTCTTCCTAAGCTCTTCAATTTCCTTCTGGTACCTCGCTTCATCTGCCTTTCTTTTCTCCTCTAGCTCGTACAAATCATTGGAGAAGCATCCACCGTTTATTTTCACCATGTTCTCTACTTTCTCCAGAAGTACTTTGGCCTGCTCCTGATCCTTAAGGTCTTTTCCATTGATCGCATGAAACCTGTTCCCACACGACTCTACCAGCTGCTTGAGGTTCTTGTCAGCATTTTTAAGAAACTCCTCAATTGTCTGGCCACCGTCATCCAGACAATCCCTGTGAGTGAAAAGCACCATCATGTATTTCGAAGCGCTTTTACCGAAAACCTCCTGGATTATCTGCACAGTTTTTTGCTCTTCCTCAGTGTATCGACCCAGCTTCAGCACCAGGAGGAAAGCATGGGGTCCCGGCGAGGACTTCTGAATGAATTTCACAATCTCACTTACAATTTCCACATTGGAGAGCTTTGTGTCAAACAAGCCTGGAGTGTTGACCACAACAACACGTCTCCCTGCAACTTCTCCTTCTCCCCTAGCACAGACCTTTGTTACTGAGGAGTCGCTGAATGAAGATTTAAACTCCTTCTTGGCCAGGAGTGCATTTCCTGCTGCAATCTTTCCAACTCCAGTCTTTCCAACCAGCACCAGCCTCAGAGTGTTCAGGTCACCTGTGTTGTCAGACACTGCAAAAAAAGTTGTTTCTATGGATTAAAAAAAATTATTCCACTAAACTGCTGTAAAATACTTGACTAATACTATACAAACAATTTAAATACCTCATTGTTTGAGCTTTTCACTTTAGCTGCTTAATAGCTAAGTCATTGATTCCATTTTCCTGAGAATTATATTTCTCATGATCTCGACCAAACGACTTGTACTGTTGAAATTCGGAGATAAATTAACTCAGGAAAACAGAAGTAATGACTTCAGTTTTCACGAGATCCTGCGCTAAATGATGTCAAGATCACGAGAATTTTTTTTTTCAATGATTTAATGGAAGAATATTGACATTTCCAAAGAAGTAATTGAACTTACTGTTAAGAGCTTCTTATATTTCTTCTCTGGACTGGTTGTTCCAGTTCTTTGTGTTGCCTTTATTTCTGTCTTTCTTTGCTGTACAGAAATATAAATATATATATATATATATATATATATATATATATATATATATATATATATTAAATATTCTGAACTAGTATAGCATGCTTGAGAAAACAAAGATAAAGTCTACAAAAATTCATAGCAAATACGTAAATCAATCCTAAAATGAAGTATAAACATGAGACATTACATGATAACAAGGTGTCTCATATTGAGTGCCAAACAGGCAATATATCAACTGAGATGTACAGTACTGTGCAAATGTTTTAGGCAGGTGTGAAAAAATGCTGTAAAGTAAGAATGCTTTCAAAAATAGACATGTTAATAGTTTATATTTATCAATTAACAAAATGAAAAGTGAGTGAACAGAAGAAAAATCTACATCAAATCAATATTTGGTGTGACCACCCTTTGCCTTCAAAACAGCATCAATTCTTCTAGGTACACTTGCACATAGTTTTTGAAGGAACTCGGCAGGTAGGTTGGCCCAAACATCTTGGAAAACTAACCACAGTTCTTCTGTGGATTTAGACAGCCTCAGTTGCTTCTTTCTCTTCATGTAATCCCAGACAGACTCGATGATGTTGAGATCAGGGCTCTGTGTGGGCCATACCATCACTTCCAGGACTCCTTGTTCTTCTTTACGCTGAAGATAGTTCTTAATGACTTTCGCTGTATGTTTGGGGTCGTTGTCATGCTGCAGAATAAATTTGGGGCCAATCAGATGCCTCCCTGATGGTATTGCATGATAGATAAGTATCTGCCTGTACTTCTCAGCATTGAGGAGACCATTAATTCTGACCAAATTCCCAACTCCATTTTCAGAAATGCAGCCCCAAATTTGTAAGGAACCTCCACCATGCTTCACTGTTGCCTGCAGACACTCATTCGTGTACCGCTCTCCAGCCATTCGGTGAACAAACTGCCTTCTGTTACAGCCAAATATTTCAAATTTTGACTCATCAGTCCAGAGCACCTGCTGCCATTTTTCTGCACCCCAGTTCCTGTGTTTTCGTGCCTAGTTGAGTTGCTTGGCCTTGTTTCCACGTCGGAGGTATGGCTTTTTGGCCGCAAGTCTTCCATGAAGGCCACTTCTGACCAGACTTCTCCGGACAGTAGATGGGTGTACCAGGGTCCCACTGTTTTCTGCCAATTCTGAGCTGATGGCACTGCTGGACATCTTCCGATTGCAAAGGGAAGTAAGCATGATGTGTCTTTCATCTGCTGCAGTAAGTTTCCTTGGCCGACAACTGCGTCTACGGTCCTCAACGTTGCCCGTTTCTTTGTGCTTCTTCAAAAGAGCTTGGACAGCACATCTGGAAACCCCTGTCTGCCTTGAAATTTCTGCCTGGGAGAGACCTTGCTGATGCAGTATAACTACCTTGTGTCTTGTTGCTGCGCTCAGTCTTGCCATGGTGTGACTTTTGACAGTAAACTGTCTTCAGCAACCTCACCTTGTTAGCTGAGTTTGGCTGTTCCTCACCCAGTTTTATTCCTCCTACACAGCTGTTTCTGTTTCAGTTAATGATTGTGTTTCAACCTACATATTGAATTGATGATCATTAGCACCTGTTTGGTATAATTGTTTAATCATACACCTGACTATATGCCTACAAAATCCCTGACTTTGTGCAAGTGTACCTAGAAGAATTGATGCTGTTTTGAAGAGTGGTCACACCAAATATGGATTTGATTTAGATTTTTCTTCTGTTCACTCACTTTGCATTTAGTTAATTGATAAATATAATCTATTAACATGTCTATTTTTGAAAGCATTCTTACTTTACAGCATTTTTTCACACCTGCCTAAAACTTTTGCACAGTACTCTATATACATCAATGTTTGATATATATAGATTGATATTTGATTTTATATATATATATATATATATATATATATATATATATATATATATATATATAATTATACACAAACACACACAGCACCTTGCAAAAGTATTCAGACCCCTGACTAATTCTCTCATATTACTGAATTACAAATGGACAAATGGTACATTGAAATTTCGTTCTGTTTGATATTTTATTTTAACACTGAAACTCAAAATCAATTATTGTAAGGTGACATTAGTTATATTGGGAAATATTTTTAAGAAAAATAAAAAACTGAAATATCATGCTTGATTAAGTATTCAATCCCTGTGCTGTGGAAGCTCCCAGTTTACACCGATGAAAGAAATTGCCCTAACGAGGACACAATTACTTTACCATTGGCATCCACCTGTGAACCACTAAAGTTGCTGTCACATTTTCTGGATAAAAACCCCACTGTTGAAGGATCATTGGTAAGGCTGTGAATCTGAAGGAAAATGAAGACCAAAGAGCATTCTACAGAAGTTAGAGATAAAGTAATACAAATGCATAGATTAGGGAAAGGGTACAAAATAATATCCAAGTGTTTGGATATCCCAGTGAGCACAGTTGGATCAAATATCAGGAAGTGGAAGCTGCATCACACCACCCAGGCACTGCCAAGAAAAGGCCATGCCTCAAAACTCAGCGCTCAAACAAGAAGGAGACTTGTGAGAGAAGCCACAGAGAGGCCAACAATCACTTTGAAGGAGATACAGAGTTCAATGGCTGGGAGTGGAGTAATGGTGCACCAGTCAACCATATCAAGAGCTCTGCAAAACACGGGCCTGTATGGGAGGGTGGCAAGAAAGAAGCTTTGCCAGAAAGTGACCCAGCTGCGATGTGGGAAACGGTTTTGTGGTCAGATGAGACCAAGATAGAGCTTTTTGGCCAAAACTCAAAGCGCTATGTGTGGCGCAAACCTAACACTGCCCATGACTCAAGACACACTATCCCTACAGTGAAGTATGGTGGTGGCAGCATCATGCTGTGGGGATGTTTCTCATCAGCAGGGACTGGGCATCTTGTTAAAATTGAAGGAAGAATGGATGGAGCAAAATACAGGAAAATACTGCAAGAGAACCTGCTTCAGTCCACTAAAAAACTGAAGCTTGGGAAGAAATTCATCTTTCAGCAGAACAATGATCCCAAGCACAAGGCCAAAGCAACATTGGAGTGGCTCAAGAACAAAAAGGTGAATGTCCTACAGTGGCCCAGTCAAAGTCCTGATCTCAATCCCATTGAGAATCTGTGGCACTATTTGGAAATTGCGGTCCACAAGCGTCGTCCAACCAACCTGAACAACCTGGAGCAAATCTGCCAAGAAGAATGGGACAAAATCACTCCGACACTGTATACAAAGCTGGTACATACTTACTCCAAAAGACTTAAAGCTGTTATTGCTGCGAAAGGAGGCTCTACCAAATATTAATGTGTGTGGGTTGAATACTTATGCAAGCAAGATATTTCAGTTTTTTATTTTTCTTAAAAATATTTCCCAACATAAAACCAATGTCACCTTACAATAATTGATTTTGAGTTTCAGTGTTTTAAAATAAAATATCAAACAGAACAAAATTTCAATATACCATTTGTAATATGAGAGAATTGGTCAGGGGTCTGAATACTTCTGCAAGGCACTGTATATAATTTATAATATATACATATATATATATATATATATATATATATATATATATATATATATATATATATATATATATATATATATATATATATATATATATACATATATATATATACACACACACACACACACACACACAAACACATCATTGTTTGATGTATATGGATTGATGTTTGCTATATACGATTGATGATTGTTGGTATATATACATCAATGTTTGATATATATGTATTGACTTGGAGCAGGCACATTGTTAGTAAGCTCAGCGGGGTGGGTCCTGATACTTATTTTTGTAATACATGTAGCCTAACATTCTTTTAATCAAAGCGTTATTAAAAATGTACATTTTTTTAAATGAAAAAATAAATATATACCGGTATATTACTTTGAATTAGGCTTTCCGTTGGACTACTAAGGGGCTTTTGACTTTATCTCCTAAACTGTAATGGAGTGTTGCGTACACACTGTTTGTGAACCGCTGCATAGCGTGTGTGTATATATTATATATATATTCTAATACAAGGTAAAATCAATATAATGCAAGAGCTCATTTTTGTGCTTCATTTGTCTTTTTAATGTTTCTTTGTTTTTTTCGTGCTGAATCACACCTGGCTTCAGATGGAGAGTATTTGCATACTATTGCGATTGAATATCGACAAACAGATGTTTTTGGGGTTTTTTTTTTGACGCTATGCAGCGGTTCACAAATACTGAACGCAACACTCCTATTATTCATTAGAGATTAGGAGGTAAAGTCGAGAGCCCCTTAGTAGTCCAACTGAAAGCCTAATTCAAAATATACCGGTATATATTTATTTTTTCAATAAAAAATATACAATTTGAATAACGCTTTGGTTAAAATGAATGTTAGGCTACATGTATTACAAAAATAAGTAAGTATCAGGACCCAGCTGAGCTTACTAACAATGTGCCTGCTCCAAGTCAATACATCAGACATTGATGTATATATACCAACAACCATCAATCTATATCTATCTATCTATCTATCTATCTATCTATCTATCTATCTATATATAGCAAACATTGATGTATATATATCAAATATGAATCCATATATAGATATATATATATATATATATATATATATATATATATATATATATATATATATATATATATATATATATATATGTATATATATGTGTGTGTGTGTGTGTGTGTGTGTGTGTGTGTGTGTATATATATATATATATATATATATATATATATATATATATATATATATATATATATATATATATATCAAAGTTGATATATTGCCTGTTTGGCACCCCATAAAATTATAAATAGATAGATAGATAGATAGATAGATAGAGATATGACGTTCCAAGCTCCAACTAGAATCTTTAACCCGTCACCCTTATTCTTATACATACACTACAAAAATACTCTTGTTATTCTAATTGTTCATTATTCATTCTTATTAAACTAAATAGGTTTCGAATCGTGGTTATTACGTTCTTCTAATAAAAAAAAAACAAATACAATTGCTGTACAAATACTCACTTTAACAGCAGCTGTGCTCCCTTGTCTTTTTCTGATACAGTGCTATAAAACGCTAGCTGTTCTTTCCTTTTATAATGTTCTGTGGTTAGTTCGAGCGCCGCCCACTTCAGGTTGATGCGCAGTAAAAATATTAGGATGACAGTGTATGTAAAAAATGAAAGGTAGCCTCATGGATAGCTTACCTAACTTGAATTAATTATAGAAAATGCAACCGTGATCAGTTTTAGTCATTCTTTCACACTTGTGAGACTTTATACACAGTGTTGACGATGACTTGAAACTGGCTTTTGCCGTGCTCTCCTCAGCAGCAAGTGCAATGCTTGCTGAGGTTTGGCCGGCTGTTGTGTTGTGGCGCTTCTCCCTCTCGCGCTGGGGACAGCGGGGCTGCAAATATGCCCTTAGGTAACCAAATGAGTTGCTTCAATTTAACCAAAACAATGTCCAAATAATACACAGCGCTCTGCCTCCTTTCCAGTCCAAGCTTCACTGCAATACAGAGCTGAGAAATAACATTAAAACTGAGCAATTTATTCAACAAATCCACATTTCCAAATAAAAACTACTGGGAAATGCTCACAGAGCAAAATTAAGGGCGTATAGGCTACTGACAGTGCGAGTCATAAACACAGCCAGTGTTTCTCACTATATATTTCAAATAAATTAATATTTTTACAGTGCCTGTGTCACGGGTGATAATCGGTTGGGGTTGTGAACATTATGTTTCGTATTTATTATATTAGTATTTGTTTGTATTTATTTTGCACTTGTTGGGTAATGCAACGAACAAAAAGCTGCGGATGATCTCGTGGTTAGTACTTCAGGACTATACCAAACTAGTACGCTAGTTAGCACTAATTGCAACGAACGAAGAACTTCCAGATAGTCCCCAGGTACGGATTAAAAATGTCCCAATAGCAATGATGACTGCTGCCCCCTAGTGGTTGCTGATATACGGTACTAAAATTAAACTATCAAACTCTTTAGACTGCATAGAAGTTACCAAACTCACTCAAATTAAAACGAGAAACATCATTAAATTCACGTTTTCTGAAACCATTAATAAAACCGATATCAAATATAGAATACAGAATATTTTTAGCAGAGCTTTCAGTTTTTATTAAGTCATGAAATAAACAGAACTATTCGTTTTTATTAGTCACTGCTTTGAAATCATGGAGGTGGATATTGTCTTTATCCTACTGGATTGGATATTAAGACTTCTCCTTTATAAGTGTGCCTCCCTTGTGGTTTGCACCCAATCATTGGTAGGTTTGTTACACTGATATTAGGATCCAAATGATCTATGTATGTCATTTTCATGACAAAGGTAACAACAGATTAACACATTACTACATTTATAGGATGTAAGGAAAACAAAGTGTGTTCAGTGTGTAATGCAAAGGAACAATGATTCTTTAAATTACGTTTATTAAAACTGAGTTTTACTTTGGGTTGATTTTTGAGTTCCAGATTTTTTTATATTATTTGAAGTTTGATATTTTTTTAACTCGACAATTTATAGTTCTCAAGTGTTACTCTGTCTCGAATAAATGTAAGTTGCATACATTGTGACTTAATTTAAAAGGATTCTCAGAAAACCATGTTCATGTATTTAATATGGGCTAATTTTTCGAAGCTTTACATAAATCGTCCCTAGCATATTATTTTCAGAATGGAGGAACACACCCCATAAATATGGGGCGCCAAGTGTAAAAAAATAAAATTAAAACAAAATTTCAAGTCAATATGACAATTAAATCTGGAAACCACATTCTTCAGTCTTTAGATTTATTTATTTTATTATTTATTTTTTTTACACTTGGCGAGACAACATTTAGCCTAGCTGACAGGTTTATTCTGGGAACTAACAAATACATCCGTGAATACAATACATGGAACTTGAATCTTTATTTTACACTTGGCATCAACATTTAGCTAACAGATACATCTAAAATATACGCTCTTTCAGCATTTTAAAGCAAGTTAAATCAGATCTAAACAGCTCGGATTTAGGTACGTGTAGTCTTACGTTGTTTCTTATTTGTTTCAGATAGAAATTGCGCCATGACGATTTGCAGTAAAATATTGACCCAAGGTTTCTTGTTATCAATACGTTCTACTTCATAATGATATGCGATCCTCTTTCGTTTGGTTTTAACAGATTATAAAATTATACTGTTTATAACTTCAGGTAATCATATTTAACACCTGACCAAATACTAAATGTAAGTAACTATGATTAAAGACATTTGCTCGGCGAATCAAAAGACACTTCTGCTTCCTCGTGCGTTCATTGCGTGTGCATGAAGGGCAGGGGACTGGCTTGTGGGCGGCACTGGTCTGTTTTGTTTAAAAGGCACGGAGGAAGAACTGGAGAGCTACATTGCAACGCAGCATTACTGAAGACAGCAAGCATGGACACGACTACAGGCGAGTACATTTTAACATCGCGAATAAACCCAAACTGTATATTGCGGAAACCATAGCTGGGACATATGGTGGTAGATATTGGGTTTGTTGTTACAGTAATCATGCCTTTAAAAGGAAAATACAAGAAACGACGTCTTTTCATCCAAGTGTTAGGGTTCAAAGAAGTTGTAATTCTAAAAAACGAGAGTCACCTGTTTTATGCATAGGCAACATTAATGTTGCTCCTATCGATTTAAAATACGCTCTCTAGCTACACTGTGGCTGCGTACGATGTCGTCTTGGGCAAGTATGACGTTGGGAGCAGAATATACGATAGAATTAGCGTTTCTAACGTATTACCAGTCGTATTCCACTTACACCAATTTATCTGGCATATACCGTCATTTACCTCATTGAACTTTGAGAAATATGGTTGCTCTAATTTGTGCTGTATATTTAAGACACATAGGACTGACAATTAGAGCGACCAGAGGACATCGGAAGATGAGTGCTCAGTATCTTTGACATGGTTTCTGATCAGGACATTACAGTGAACTGCTTGAAGAG
Organism: Acipenser ruthenus; assembly: GCF_902713425.1. Classification (NCBI taxonomy): domain Eukaryota; kingdom Metazoa; phylum Chordata; class Actinopteri; order Acipenseriformes; family Acipenseridae; genus Acipenser; species Acipenser ruthenus. The sequence continues at coordinate 6,996,186 of NC_081240.1, read as the reverse complement.
GGAGGGTATGTGACAGACATCTCCAATATGACTAAACTGGAGCTCGGTTCTTTATTGAGAGATTCTAACTTCAAATACGATGGGTCTTTCGACCAGTTAATCATTGTTTCTATAGTCCAGTCAATACGGCAGGTCGGCAAGCAAATTGTACCCCATCAAACGCAAATACATGAAGCACGCAACATAAGGAATGCATTTGAATGGTCTTGGAAATCAAATTTGTGTAATTATCATTAATTAGTGATTTAGCAGACGCTGATTAACAAATCATTATTCTTATATGTGATAGAAATAGGTTTAAGTGACCTAACGCCACATTTTAATGTATGCTCTATATGTAATTGTATATATTCTCACGTAACTGCACTGCATTTAATTTAACAGGCGCTATTCGTTTCTACAGCTTGCTCTTGGTTTTTACAGCTTGCTATTATTTCTTCTACTTTTTTGCAAATGAAAAAACACATATGTGGAGTTTTACCGCGGTTTGAGGTATTTTTTTTTTCAATTTTCGAACTAGATGAAAAAAACTGAAATTAAAAGAGCAAACAATGTTTTCAGTTTTCCAATTTCTGAAAACAATAAATAAAATAAATAATAATAATAATAATTGGGGAGGGGGGGGGATGTAAATGAGCTGATATCTATAAAGCGCACGGTAAAAAAAAAAAATCTAAGGTGCAAATATTAGGAACACTTGATTTTGCTTAAGGTTACAATTATTGTGCACAAAAATAAATCTACATTGTGGAAATGATGAGCGGCTCACCTGCAGTCTATCTCATCTGGTAACTTGCAGACCGCGCAGACCCCCTGGCAGCTCGGTACGTGTACATCAAGTACTGAGGCGTCCTCTACTCGTATCGAATGCGTCTCGGTGTTATGACTTTTTCTGTATCAATGCATTGATATCTAGATCTATGGATGCACCCCCCAATGTGTTCAAACAACTAGCCCTGCACAAGACCCTTTGCGTTCCCACCACCACATTAAAAAGAAAAACTGCCGTACTGCGCACTGAGCCAGTGTGCTTCTGTTGTGTAATGATTGTGTATCCAGGCGCTGTCAAACACTTCCTTTCACACAATGATTTGAACTTTCGCATTTCATATTTTACTACACCAAAAAGCTGAAAAAAGGCATAGCAATTTTATGTATTTTTTAAAGAATTAAAAAAAAAACCTTTAAGAACCCTAAAGTAGCACAATATATACCACAGTATGAATTATTCTAATAAGATCTATAATTTGCTCAAACAACGTGTTGCAGCAGTTTGTTAGAAAAATTGTATCGTGTAAAATAAAGTACTTTCTTCAGCTGGTGGTAAACACAATTACAGAATGATCGGTATTGCTTAAAATACAAATAGCTTCCCCGGGGCCATGACGGGTCTCGGCTGCCCTGCCGCAGGGAGAGAGGAATTCTTATGTTATGTTCAAATTGTTAGCATCTTAGAGCTTGCCGTAGGATCACAAAAGGGGCTGGCACGCTTGGTTGATTATGTCTGTCCCTCTTCCGATACGTTAGTATATCTATCGTTTAAGTGTGTCGGGGAGACCGAGGCTGGTCGTCACACGGGTTGGTTGTCACGCTGCTCATAACTATGCCACTAGATGGTGCAGGCAGGTGATACTAACACTGAAATGTGTGTTCTATTGTCAAGAACTAAACCATCTTGTAATTTGAGGTCAATTCCATCTAACATAAAGGTTAGCACATTTTTTTCATACTAAGTAAAAAATGTATATCTTGTTATTTATGTTATAACTCTTAGTAGTATTGGAGTTTGTTTGAACTGATGGCCATGCTAATAGAACCAGATACTAACTTTACTATCTGTTGGTGTAAAAACAAAACCAGTAGGTTCTCCCAGTAGTACTGAGAGAATTAAATTGTCATGTAAAGTCGGGTTGGGGCAGGTTGTCACATAGTTTTTTTCTTTCTACTTTTTTTACACCAGCATGTGGGATATGTCACCATATGATGCTTATTTAAGATATTCACTGTTTGTTCTCCGGTTCTGTGGAGGCTGTGGTATTTTGTAGCATGGGTCAACATTTCAAATATATATAGGCAGAAGTGTTAAAGGGACTAGGAGCTCTTAAAATAAACAAATCCCCTGGGCCAGATGAGATCCTCCCAATAGTACTCAAAGAAATGAAAGAAGTTATTTACAAACTGCTAACCAAGATCATGCAACAGTCTCTTCCAGTACCGACAGACTGGAAAATAGCAAATGTAATACCGATCCACAAAAAGGGAGACATTAAGATCAAAGCATGTCAGGGTCAATAGAAGACACAAAAATAGGAGGAGTGGCAAACATTGTTGCAGCAGCAAAGGTCATTCAAAATGATCTAGACAGCATTCAGAACTGGGCAGACACATGGCAAATGACATTTAATAGAAAAAAGTGTAAAGTATTGCATGCAGGCAATAAAAATGTGCATTATAAATATCATATGGGAGATACTGAAATTGAAGAAGGAATCTATGAAAAAGATCTAGGAGTTTATGTTGACTCAGAAATGTCTTCATCTAGACAATGTGGGGAAGCTATAAAAAAGGCCAACAAGATGCTCGGATATATTGTGAGAAGTGTTGAATTTAAATCAAGGAAAGTAATGTTAAAACTCTACAATGCATTAGTAAGACCTCACCTAGAATATTGTGTTCAGTTCTGGTCACCTTGTTACAAAAAGGATATTGCTGCTCTAGAAAGAGTGCAAAGAAGAGCAACCAGAATTATCCCGGGTTTAAAAGGCATGTCGTATGCAGACAGGCTCAAAGAATTGAATCTATTCAGTCTTGAACAAAGAAGACTATGCGGCGATCTGATTCAAACATTCAAAATCCTAAAAGGTATAGACAATGTCAACCCAGGGGACTTCTTTGACCTGAAAAAAGAAACAAGGACCAGGGGTCACAAATGGAGATTAGATAAAGGGGCATTCAGAACAGAAAATAGGAGGCACTTTTTTACACAAAGAATTGTGAGGGTCTGGAACCAACTCCCCAGTAATGTTGTTGAAGCTGACACCCTGGGATCCTTCAAGAAGCTGCTTGATGAGATTCTGGGATCAATAAGCTACTAACAACCAAACAAGCAAGAATGGCCTCCTCTCGTTTGTAAACTTTTCTTATATATATATATGTTCACATAAAGTAAAAATACAACTTTTTTCTGTCATTGTACGCAGTAGAAACTTTTATTTAAAAAAAAAAAAAAAGTTGCATTACTGTCTACTGTAAATCCAAGAACATACTTTGTGACACCCAACCCCAGTATGGAGTAGGTTGTCACAGGTGACCGGCGCATTTTCAACCGTCTAAATATCATATTTGGAATAAAGTTATGCTGAAATAAAAAAAACATCAATTTGTACTTGAAGAGTTATTCTTCAATATAACGAGGAACAGAATCTTGCAGAATGTCACCAGATTGAGGAAAATAGAGTAAAAAGTGTGACAACCAACCCCGGTCTCCCCTACCTGTTAGAGCAGCATTAACAGATTTCCTGTTTAGTGTTGTCTCTCCAGATCTCTGCTTGAATAAAGACTACCTTCCTATCACCGACTCTTGGAGATTGATTTCATTTTTCGTCCCTACAGTCTAGTTATTTTTGTATAACAGATTATTCTATTTCGAATATTTTGTTGCAAAAAACAATATGAAAAATGGGGAAACAAGCCTGAATCTGTTTTTGTATTTTAAACTCAAAAATTAGAAAATTAAAAACGAGTCGTTTTCTGGTTTTCCGATTCTGAATTTAAAAACTATTGGCCGGAATGTACACTGACCCAGCATGTGCCAATAGTGTATACCTGCAAGACGGACGACACACGCCTCACACCCCAAGCCTGGTACCCTTATAACTCCGCCTCTACAGTGACGCAATTTCCAAGTCCTCACACCCATGCACTGATCCCACCCATGTTTACGTAATCTACTTTTCTCTGTATTGTCAATGTCGTAACATGTTATATGCCCATTTTATTTGTTTTTCAAATAATGAATACATCGGCTTTGCGTTCTAAATAAACCATTTAATCATCATTACTTTTATAAAGGCAGTATTAATTAATGCACTTACATTTCCATATAATATATACAAAAGCAGTAATCATTAACTATTTGCGGTATGTAATGTGTGTAAAAAGAAAAAAAATACAATCTGCAAGCATTGTTGGGACTGGTCTTGACGTCAGCGTATTTTAAAAATATTGCTTGATACTCTCTGATTAATATACTGCCCTCCGCTTCTTTGGAAACTGTTAAATTATCCGTTTGTTTCTTTTGCAACAATACTGTTAGAACGGAACCCTATAAAATGTACCACTGGATTTTGGAACAAGGTACGATGGTATCTGTGAAAGTCCAATTGTATTGTATAATATATGTATCCAACACCATCAACGTACAATTCCCTGTGTTACAATAATGCAGTACAACCATAATAATAACAGTATAGCTACAGTATAGAACCGTGGTACATTTTTATAGGGGTATAGCTTCACACAATCTACATTTACTTAATCATATTAAAGTAAGAATGACATGCTTACATGTCTGTATAGGTTAGCCTAGGTATACGCAATAAAATACAGGAAGCTGAAGTTCAGGTCGTCACTCATATTATTTGCATCCCAGTTTTTGTTCTGTCCTTTAAGCTCATATGCCAATTGATTTATCAAAGTTGAATGATGATCCCTTTGTTTAAGTCCCTTTGGTCATATCATGTTGACCTGCTTTTTGTCTGCAAGTATCCCACAAGGATCATCCCTTCTACAAGTACATGTAACCTGGCCCAACATGGATTTGCGTGTCACATATGCCAGTGGAGTTTGTATGTCATAGGTAAATATCTCTGTGCCATGTATTTACATATCCTAAATGAAATACAGACTGAAATTAGAATTTCAATGTAGATGTAAAATAAAAACAGGCCTGCGTAAACCATTGTGCAATGTGTTTAGATAGATGGATAGATTTGCACCATGCACAAAGTGAATTAGATATAGGGTATATTCACCCCTGGACATGTTCACATAGATATACCAGCATGTGGATTAGTGTTTAGGGCTCTGGACTCTTTACCAGAGGATTGAGTGTTCAAACCCAGGTGGGGCACTGCTGCTGTACCCTTGAGCAAGCAGGTACTTCACAGATTGCTCCAGTAAAATACCCAGCTCTAAATGGGCAGAAATACAAATCACTTTAAATAAACGCATCAGCTAAAAAATGATCTATAGCAATTTATATCCATATGTGAAACACACACACAAAATACAGCAATTTCTCATGTAGTCACAGAGAGGTGGTGATTAAATGGGTCTCTTTTAGCCAGGTGCAGTTGTACTGAAGTGAAAGTGGTTGCCTATAGGTACAGTTGGTGGCTAAAAGTGGAATTGAAGACAAACCAACCCTAAATAACAAGCTGTGATGCAAAAAAATCCAACTACAGCCTCGTATTAAAGATTATAATCATTGGACACATCTGTGATGTTTGTTGGTATAGAAATTAATTGGGAGAAAGGGAGTGGATTTTATGTTATTAAAATTTGAAGATTTTTTGATTACATACACCTAGGGCAGCAGTGTACAGTAGAGGTTAGGGCTCAGGACTCTTGACTGGAGGGTCGTGGGTTCAATCCCAGGTGGGGAACACTGCTGCTGTACCCTTGAGCAAGGTACTTTACCTAGATTGCTCCAGTAAAACCCCAACTGTATAAATGGGGAACTGTATGTAAAAAAAATAATGTGATATCCTGTAACCATTGTAAGTCGCCCTGGATAAGGGTGTCTGCTAAGAAAGAAATAATAATGAGGAGTTCTGTAACCACTGGGGGTTTTAACGAAGAACTCGATTACAATCTTTGCTCTGATGATTTATCATGTATGTTAGGTTATAGTTTGTTGCATGGTGGTGTGGTGGTTAGCGCTGCTGCCTCACAGCTCCAGGGTCCCAGGTTTGATTCCCGTTTCAGGGGAGTTTGCATGTTGGTTTTCACCAGGCACACCAGTTTACTCCCCTCATCCTAAAACATACTGGTCAGGTTGACTGGTCACTCTAAATTGCCCTCTGTGTGCATGCTTGTGTGAGTGTGAGAGGTGGACTGGTGTCCCATCCTGGGTGTAGTCCTGCCTTGCACCGTGTCTGCTGGGTTAAGCTCCAGCTCACCGTGACCCTGTATTGGATGAAGTGGTTATTGATGATGGATGGATGGATGGTTAATATTTGTAATAATGCATTTATTGACATTCACATGTTCTCAGATTTAATAAACATTTGGACTGAACGTGTTTAATTTTCCCACACAAAATGTCAAAATCCCAAATCAATCCCACATCAATTCTGCTTCTCTAGAGTGGCAGTCAGTTAAGCAGGTTTTTGTAGCTGTCTGTAAATCTCCAACTGCTTAAGAGCAAATAAAAGGGTACACTTGTCCAATTAAGCAACTTAATTCAAATCAGGTAATGAAGGCCTCAGTGTTAACACAGTCATTCATTCGAAGTTGTCTTAAGGGTTTTTTTTTTTTTCAAAAGCACTTATTGTTCTGTTTTGATTGAAGTCCTGCTTTCCTGTCAAAAGTACTATGAAAACAAACAAGGAGATCAAAATTGCAAACAAATAACTTTATTACAAATACATAATGCAGTTTGGATATTAAATTAAAATGCAGTTATTTGACAGATATGTTTTTATGATACAGCAAGAAATAATGACTGTACACTTGCTTTTTGTTTATTTTCAAACCAACTTTGGGGGGATTAAATCAACATTTAGACCCATTGACTAAAACCAAATTAGAAATATGTAGTTTAATGGCAGTTTGATTTATCATAAGTGGACACTTTCTTCTACTAATAAATACACCCACCATTAAATTCTGACTTTGCGATTAGCTGGTGGGTCAAGTTTTAATTTAATTTCCCCATTTCATTTACACTGAATAAAGGGTATGAATAATTATGGAGCCTACTGTATTTGCAAGTGAGTATTCCTGAGCATTCTCTATATACATTAATAAACAAATGTAAACAATAAGTATTAATGACTATGCACAATATTTTACTTGAAATGCATATTGTTCACTAAATATATTAAATCAACCTTCAACAATGTTACATGTACAAACCATTAAATAACAAACCATCACACTGCACTGCACCCTTCAGATGGACATCCAAGTGCTTTTTTAAATGGTGGCGTTTATTGGGTTTATATTTGCTTGGCTTGCAAAATGGACAGTGGTACAATCTGCAGCATTGGGTACACCGTTTCACCTCAGGCAACACTCCTCCTTTCAATACTGTTATATAACTGAAATACAAAGAGCAAATTACAACATGATTAATAACCTACAATTAATATACATCAGTGTATCTACATTGAGATTGGATGAAAATAATGTCTGCTAAGAAATAAATAATAATGATCTATAGCTAATGTGAAATTTACAAAACACTATTAGTACAGTGAGGTATATTGAAGAACTAGTGACAATGGCCTCTATACTCAAAGCATTTTTTGCACAATTTTTATTGGCATCATTTTTTTTTAGTGATGTAAATGTTGACATAAAATGCAAGTGATGAAGTACGATTTCCTCGTACCCAACATCTATACATATTAAGCATATGTGCTGTGCAATTGTGTTGACATTGAAGAGCATAAGTGCAATGGTGTTCTTGTTATGGGTTGCAAAAGTTTTTTTTACAATTCAGTATGGCCGCCAAACCATGTGACAAATGTGTCATTTTCATATCACCAGTTCTTCACGTGAGTCTCTATGGTCATATACAGTTTCATGACTGTAGTGTATTGCACCTTGGATTTATACACCAATGTGTGAAATTAGAGCCGTCGTGAAACGGTTATTTGTGCGCCGCAGCCATGTTTAACGAAAAAGCGTGGATTTTACAAACGGTAGAAAGGACCTGGTCATGAACATGCGTGCCAATTTAGGTGTCGATTGACCTTGCGGTTTAAGACAAGGAGATTGTTGAATATTTTGCGCCAATCCAGCGTAGCGGGCAAAGTAATTGTTCAGTCGACCTCGATTGAACATATGTTTTTTTTTATAGGCCATTGCTGCACTATCTGCTGTCATTGTCATAGTTCCACCTTAAGTTGTTTTTAACGGCAAGAGTTTTGAAAAATTCCCCAAAATTTCCACAAGATCCAATTTGGCGGTCGAACCATGTGACTTTCATTTGGGGACGCCAGTCTGATTGTCCAGCCATAGGCATCTACTTGCGTATGCGTTTTCATAATTCTGCAATGTTGTTTGTACGGAAAAATAATAATAAAAATAATAACGAGTTGCGAGCAACTTTACGGCTTCCAAGCAGTTACTGTGAAATTTAATCGCATTGGTTATTATAAATGAAGCGTTATCATCACAACTGTGCTAAATGTGTCAATTTTGGCACACATATTGGAATTATTGGTTAGTAGGCAATTTACATTTATTTGGATGCACACACAATTCTAAATGGTATGCAGTCATCTAGACTTTGAAAATAATGCATGTAAGAGGCTAACATTGTTCTAAATTCTAGATCGTTCTTTGTTTGAGTTTGTGTGTGTGAGCGTTTGGTGCCCTATTCTTAATTTTGCAATTTAAAATAGCCTACAGCATGTATTGGTTTTTGTATATTTTAATGCCACTATCATTTAATGTGCATTTTTAAAGCAATAGAAAGTGACAGCCAATCGTTACACTATCAGGGGTGCCTGGCAAATACACAATTCACCATATTTAATTGTCACCAAACCGCTACTAGGACATAACATGTGCACGATTCATGAGTAACAGAAACTCTAATCCTATGCTGAGGAATTATAAACAGGACAGAGGAGAGAAGAAGCTAGAGAGACAGTACCGGTTCTTGTATATTTTAATGGCACTATCATTTAATGTGCATTCGTAAAGCAACAGAAAGCGATAATAGTGTAACGACTGGCTATCTGGGGTGGCTTCATTGCCACATATTCAGAATTTGTGATTGTTGTTTTATCAGTTTAGTCTTAATTAGAACTTCACTGTAGTTGTGAAATAAAAAAAAATAAATTAAACGCCATATCAGTAAAACGAGTAGTGCTTCTTTTTTTTTGGCTTCTGTTCAGCTAGGACAGCTTTTTTTTTTTTTTTTTTTTTTAAGTGATTACAGAACATTTGTGTACAGCCCGAGAAGACGGTATTTTTTTTTTCAAATTCTGTGTGTATCAGTATTGCCTGCATGGCCACGAGGTTATAAGTAAACAAACAGCATTACGGCTGAGAAGCTGGTAAACTCATTATTCTAAAATGTCCGTTTTTTGGGGGGAATCTCCATGAATAACTATGCGATCTTTACAGTTACAGCGCTCTTTTGTAGAGCAAGCGATTGTGAAGCGTTCTGTCTATACATTTGTTATCAAAAATAAATATTTCAATGTAAGATACGGCCCCAAAAGTTGCCCCCCCACCTTCTCACATGCATCTTTTAAATGGATTACATACGCGGTTTCGTTTCAACATTCAGGATTTGTGACTGTTTGACCATAGTTAAGTCGTAAAAATAATTATATAACGATTTTTAAGCAAACTATGTTCATGTGACTTGTAAAGCTGATGTTTTATGCACTTCATCGTTTCGATTGTGTTGGTTTATAAAGCATAGTGCAGTTTTGTTTTGTTTTTTCGCGTGGATGCAGCTGCAACAGTTCTTAAAAAAAAAAAGTTCTTAGTTTACAGTGTCTGTATACTGTACTATGTCCTTTCCACTGTAATTACTGTTTTTTTAAGTTACATATGTTAGTAAAACTGTTCTTGTAAACACCAGTGAAAAATGGCTGCTTTAAGAATTTTTTTGTATACCTTTCTGAGTTTTTCATGTTAACAGGTGCCCCTAGTGGTGGGAATGTGTCATTTCAGGGTAACATGGGCAAACTGGCATGTCATCCATATTGATTGGCTCATGGTGGTCATGTTTGTTGATGTAGGAACTTTTCCTGACTAATTCTTTTAGAGGACAGTACAAAGATAACGTATAACCAAGATTCATGTCAATCGGCCAAAGGGCTCCTGAGGAATTGTTGTTTAAGCGTTTTACGCAAAATCCAACATAGCTGCCACACCATGTGACCGATCCATTTTTCCTTAAGTAGAATCAATCGTGGACATGAGCGCACTATGTACAAAATTTCACAGCTGTACTATTTACCGTTCATGAGAAGACTTTTGAATATTGTCCAAACATTTCATTAAATCCAAGATGGCTGCCACACCATGTGACCAAAGGCCGCCATATTGACCATGGCACAACATCACAGTCCTCAACATCTGTGTCAAATTTTGTGCGTTTTGGTGCAGCCAGTTGCGTATGTTGATGATGTCATGCAGCGTGGATGCCATGATTTTCACAGTAGCAACTTCCCTTGAACAAGCGTAAAAGATGACCATACTGAGATGTTTCATTCCAATTTTTGTTTCAATTGGCTAAGCGGTTTCAGAGAAGATGTTTGAATTTTGATAATTTCATATTTTATGTAATTAAATTGATGTGGTTGCCAAACCACAGAACCAATCAGCTTCATATTAACAACAGTTAATCCTGGACTATCCCTCAACATGTATCAATTTTCAGAACTCTGCAATAAGCGGTTTCCGAAACATAAGGGTTTTAACAAATTCCGCAAAATCCAATATGACTGCCAAACCATGTGACTTGTGCAAGTTTGGACACCTGATCTGTTATCTGCACATAGCCACCTACCTACACACCCGATTTCATAACCCTGTGATGAGGTTTCGGAAGAAAGAAAAATAATAATAATAATAATCCTAACAGAAACAATAGGCTTCCCCAGCCTATGGCTTGGAAGCCTAACAATAATAATAATAACTAGAGTTGCTAGCAACTATAAAGGCTTCCAAGCAATTATCGTGAAATTTAAGCACATTGGTTATTATAGATGAAACGTTATAATCACAACTGTGCTAACTGTCAGTTTTGGCACAAATATGAGAATACTTTTGAAAATTGCCTTAAATTTTCATTAAATCCAAGATTGCTGCCACACCATGTGACCTAAGGCTGCCATATTGACCATGGCGCAACATCCCATAGTCCTCTACATCAGTGTTAAATTTTGTGCGTTTTGTTGCAGCCGATAAGTTATAGGCAGTTTTATAGCCAGTTGCGTATGTTGATGTCATGCATCACGTTAGACCTTTAGGAGAGGTCAGAGGTCGCGGACAATGAAATTTTTTCATAGATCATATATGACTTCCTATACATGTTCCATTATATCTATGACCCTGTCGGCACGCCCTAGGAGTTAAAATTTCAGTGTAATGGCCGCCGTGCCATATGAGCAATCTGTTTCAAACTTCAGCAGTTATTAGTTTCCAATGGACTGTATAATTGTGTTGACATTGAAGAGCATAAGTGCAATGGTATTCTTGTTACAGGTTGCAAAAGTTTTTTTTACAATTATCAATATGGCCGCCAAACCATGTGACCAAAATGTGTCATTTTCATATCACCAGTACTTCACGTGAGTCTCTATGGTCATATAAAGTTTCATGACTGTAGTGTATTGCACCTTGGATTTATGCACGAATGTATGAAAAGAGCCATCGTGAAACGGTTATTTGCGCGCCGCAGCCATGTTTTTTAGCGAAAAAGCGTGGATTTTACAAACAGTACAAAGGACCTGGTCATGAACATGCGTGCCAATTTAGGTGTCGATTTCACCTTGCGGTTTAAGACAAGGAGATTGTTGAATATTTGGCACCAATCCAGCGTAGCGGGTAAAGTAATTGTTCAATCGAACTCGATTGAACATATGTTTTTTTTATAGGCCATTGCTGCACTATCTGCTGCCATTGTCATAGTTCCACCTTAAGTTGTTTTTAACGGCAAGAGTTTTGAAAAATTCCCAAAATTTCCACGGAATCCAATATGGCGGTCGAACCATGTGACTTTCATTCGGGGACGCCAGTCTGTTTGTCCAGCCATAAGCATCTACTTACGCATGCGTTTTCATAACTCTGCAATGTTTGGAAAGAAAAATAATAATAAACACTGCAACAACGATAGGCTTCCCAGCCTATGGCTTGGAAGCCTAATAAACACAGCAATAACAATAGGCTTCCAAGGCAATTTAAATGTTATGTGGATGCACACACAATTCTAAATAGTATGCAGTCATATAGACTTTGAAAATAATGCATACAAGAGGTTAACATTGTTCTAAATGGCTTTGTTTTAGTTTGTGTGCATGTGTGTGTCTGGCTGAATCAAACATCATATTGCACACTTGATAAACTCATTATAGTTATGCTTCCAAGCCAAGGGCTGCGAAGCCTATTGTTATTGTTATGTTTATTTATTATTATTATTATTTTTCTGCACAAACAACATCGCAGAGTTATGAAAACGCCTATGGCTGGACAACCAGACTGGCGTCCCAAAATGAAAGTCACATGGTTCGACCGCCATATTGGATCTCGTGGAAATTTTGGGAATTTTTCAAAACTCTTGCCATTAAAAACAACTTAAGGTGGAACTATGACAATGGCAGCAGATAGTGCAGCAATGGCCTATAAAAACCGTATGTTCAATCGAGGTCGCTTGAACAATTACTTTGCCCGCTACGCTGGATTGGCGCAAAATATTCAACAATCTTCTTGTCTTAAACCACAAGGTCAAATCGACACCTAAATTGGCACACATGTTCATGACCAGGTCCTTTCTACAGTTTGTAAAATCCACGCTTTTTCGCTAAAAAACATGGCCGCGGCATGCAAATAACTGTTTCATGACAGTTCTATTTTCATACATTCGTGCATAGATCCAAGGTGCAATACACTACAGTCATGAAACTGTATATGACCATAAAGACTCTTGTGAAGTACTGTTGATGTGAAAACGACACATTTTGGTCACATGGTTTGGCGGCCATATTGATGATTGTAAAAAAACTTTTGCAACCCATAACAAGAACACCAATGCACTTATGCTCTTCAATGTCAGCACAATTGCATAGACCATTGGAAAGTAATATCTGCTGAAGACTGAAACAGATGGCGCGGCGGCCATATTGGAATTTACGTTGAAATTTTAACTCCTAGGGTGTGCCGACAGGGTCATAGTTATAATGGAACACGTATAGGAAGTCGTATGTGCTCTATGAAAAAATGTCATCGCCCGTGACCTCTGACCTCTCAAAGGTCAAATGTGATGCATGATATCATCAGACGCAACTGGCTATATAACTGCCTATAACTTATCGGCTGCACCAAAATGCATAAAATTTGACACGGATGTAGAGGACTATGGGATGTTGTGCCATGGTCAATATGGCGGCCTTTGGTCACACAATTTTCAAAAGTCTTCTCATGAAAGGTAAATACCACAGCTGTGAAAAATATATAAAATGCGCTAACCAATGCGCTTAAATTTCACAATGGCTGCTTGGAAGCCTTTATAGTTGCTAGCAACTCTAGTTATTTTTTTTCTGCCAAAACATGCTCAAAAACTTGTAACGGTCACGCTGCATAGTTGATAGGCAACTGTACTGTCCTCCCTTAGGAGATACTACTGGCCAAATGATTAACCCTTTCCGGTCCATTGTCGGACTGGGTCCGACATTGCAATTATTCCTCACAGGTCCTTTGTCGGACTGGATCCGACATCATTATAGCAATGCAAAAAACGGGTTTCTAGTCGTTTTTTCTCCGGAAAAAGCCGAGAAAACCATTCAATTGCCGAGTGGGAGCGACAAGAGCCGAGACAAGTCAAAAAAAAAAAAAAAAAGGCGTATCTCATGATTAGTCATACATGGTATCTGGTATCAGATAACGGGGCGGGTCGTAAGTAAACAAGTTGGCTGACTGAATCAGCGCACAGAAAACACAGACATTTGCAGAGCTTTTTTGAGATGTTATAGTAATAAAATAATGACTTGGATCGCATTATTGAGGAGTTTGGTGATAAAACGAGTGATCCGGAGATGATCGATCGGAATGTACGACTATTATTATTATTATTATTATTATTTATTTCTTACATAGGTGAACGCTATAGCAAACGAAAGGGTGGGGCGGGGCTGGAGATGCCTAGTGAGTGCTTTGTTGATATGCAGGGCCTTTTAAACCCGTTTGACTGTGGAAAAAAATACTTTTAAACAGCGTGTCTAAAATTAACTGCGCGTGTTAAAATTAATTAGACCTGACGTGCCTGACGCGCGATTAATAAATGGACCGCAAAGGGTTAAAACTAAATAAGTCAGTAAGGGTGATTGACAGTAAAACAGGGTTGTCACAATGCGTCAATTTAACTAAACAAACACTGGTTTATTCCATGAAACACACAGCTTGACAAACAGAATCAGACTAAACAATTACAGTAGAAAACAACTAAATTAGGGACAGAGTGAAAAGGAAGAAAACAGTGAAAACAAACCCAGGAAAAGATTAGAAATGAATACACAACAGAGCTTATAGAATATATCCACAACAAATTAACAATTACTGACACAGAGGATAATGAATATACAGAATGAATGAACAATGCAACACAAATATTAAATCAACAAAATAGTATTGAAGTCCCAAAAAGTATTAAAAGAAAAAAAAAAAAAAAACTATGGCCAAGTGAATGGAAAGAGATCACCAAACCGGTATTGAAGTCCAGTTAATTACTCGGGATGAACGTGAACGATGATGTAGATGATTTCATGAGATGGAAAACATTGAGAGCGATGAACAGATGCACAAAAACATACAACCACACCCTCCAGCAAAAAAAACACAAAAGAAACTACCCTACCTAATTAAGCAAAAACCTGTAACTTGACAATAAACTAAAGCAGCAGACAACAAGAAAAACAAAGACTAAAGAATAATATCTACCTAACGGTATAGGTTGCTAGCTACAGGAGGAAAAAAAAACACACTCCCAACCCCCCACAATCAGAGAAATGAGACAGGAAAAGATTGAATTTGTGAGAGAATTGGTGGATGAAAATTTGAATGGGCCAATGGGGTGAAAGAAAGAAATGGATACTGGGAAATGTAGTTTTTATAAGTTGGCCTGGCCAGGCTACTGCCTTTACTTTAAAGAGACAGGTGGGTGAAAATTACACCCACATATGTAGCAACAGTGCTACATACTCACGAAATTCGGTACACTGGTAAATGCATATGGATAATAGCCGGTGATATTCAGCAAATTTGCGCAAGTCACATGGTTTGGCAGCCATAATGGGTTTTGCTCAATTTGTTAAAACGCCTATGTATCGGAAACCGCTTACTGCAGAGTTCTGAAAATTGCTATATATGTTAATTACAGTGGAAAGGATTATATTTAGATGTATACATAGTACAGTATATAGACACATACTGTAAACTAAAAACATTAAGAACTGTTGCAGCTGCATCCACGCAAAAAAAAAAAAAAACTGCACTATGCTTTATAAACCAACACAATCGAAACAATTAAATGCATAAAACATCAGCTTTACAATTCACATGAATATAGTTTTGCTTAAAAATCATTATATAATTTTGGTCAAACACAATCGTAAATCCTGAATCTGTTGAAACGAAACCACGTGTGTAATCCATTTAAAAGATGCATGTGAGATGGGGGGGCAGCAACTTTGTGGCCGTATCTTTCATTGAAATGTTTATTTTTGGTAATCAAACGTATAGACGGAACACTTCACACTCGCTTGCGCTATAAAATAGCGTAACTGTAAAGATTGCATAGTTATTCATGGAGAATCTCCCCCAAAAAAGCGGACATTTTAGTACAATTAGAGCTTACCAGCTTCTCGGCCGTAATGCTGTTTGTTTACTTATAACCTCATGGACATGCAGGCAATACTGATACACACAAAGAATTTGAAAAAAAAATTACCCTCTTCTCGGGCTGTTGTAGCTGAACAGAAGCCAATAAATGCACTACTCATTGTACTGATATGGCGTCTTTTTATTTCTTAACTACAGTTATAGTTTTATAATTATTAAGACTAAACTGATAAAACAACAGTCGCAAATTCTGAATATGTGGCAAAGAAGCCAGGCACCCCAGATAGCCAATCATTACACTATTATCACTTTCTATTGCTTTACGAATGCACATTAAATGATAGTGCCATTAAAATATACAAGAACCGGTACTGTCTCTCTAGCTTCTTCTCTCCTCTGTCCTGTTTATAATTCCTCAGCATAGGATTAGAGTTTCTGTTACTCATGAATCGTGCACATTAGGGGTGTCAGGTTAACCCGAAAACTGAAATCGATAATTGAACCCACAATATCAAATCGATCGATAAAAAAATCGATATTTAGAGTTATTTTTGTTTTACCTACAATACAAAATAAGACACCTCTATATTATACTCTTACAATGTTTTATTATCTCGCAACCCTCTGTTTAGAAAAACATCTAATGGCAACACCGGATTACGGTCAAATGTCAAACAAAAAAAAAAAAAGTGTTGTAAAAGTGTGTATATATGATTACCCAGGTACACAAAATATAAACTTTCAAATGAAAAAAATATATAAGTTAATGTACAGTCAGTTACTTACTGTGTGTTGTCCTTAAGAAATATCCAACTAGATCACAGAATTGTAACAGTCCAAAAAGAAGCAAAAACTATGTATATCCAATCTGTCCATTCAAACCTGTGTATTTTAAATGTTGTTTGCAAGGAACACAAGCCTGTCGACTTGCTCTGGATCCAGGGCTGCTCGCTTTTTATTTACAATGTTTCCTGCTGTCGAAAAGACACGTTCAGAGCGCACAGATGTGCCTGGCACACACAGGTATTTTTTGGCCAGTTGAGCACGGTGTGGATATTTCGGGCCTGATTTCTTCCACCATTCCAGTGGATTGCTATCTGCTGAGAGTGGTGTCTCCTTGACATAGCACGCCATCTCCTGCATCAGTTGTATTTCGCAATTCTTTGTTTCTTCTTGCCCACAGGTGTATGTGTCCCCAAACAGGTCACCCATTGCAGACAGCGCAGTTTTTCTGCTAGCGTCTTTATTTTCAGAACTGCCATGTTCATTTACCAAATCAGTTTCATTTACAAAACGCTGTATCACTTCTGTTTGAATTTCTTCCTGTACCTGACGCTTTTCTTGTTCAGATAAATGTATCAATCGGTGAAAGCGTGGGTCAAAGAATGACGTTTTGTTCAAAAGCATGAATGTTGATTGTCGTTCTTCTTTGTCGTACCTCAAACTCAGATCACTGTAGATTTTGTTTTTCATCTCCTTTATTACAGGAATTTCAGATGCTGCAATCAATTTAACTTGATTGATCAGGATATGCTGAAGAGGTAAAACAGCTGAAGCTGTGGGGTATTTGTCTGTTGATAATGCAGCGGTTGCCGTTTTGAATGGTTTCAGAGTTTCACGGATATTTTCAACAACCATCCATTCGTTAGTTGTTAACTCCAGATGCAAGAGCTTTTTTTCAAAGATTACAGCGGCCACTGCAGCCTGTTGTTCTGATGCTCGGCAAATCATGTCGTAGGTGCTGTTCCAGCGTGTTACACAGTCATTGATTAAATTGTCATTTTTTAATTCGAGCAACTTTTGCTTATCCTCCAGAAGACATTTGTCAGTTGGTGACCTATTGAAATGTGCAGCCGAACTTTTAAGTCGGGTAAGTGTTCTTTCGATCGGTCCAGTATTCAGTCCCTTCCGTACAGCAAGGTTAATTGTGTGAGCCACACACGGGATGTTGATCAAATTGAGATATCTTTCTACTGCGTTGACGTAGTTCAGTGCATTATCAGTAGTGACAGCAATTACTGACTCGCGTATATTAAAATCATCCAGAATTTCTGAAATACACTCTGCAACATTTTCTGCTGTGTGACTTCCTCGAAGCTCTTTGGTTTGCAGAACAAAATCTTGCAGTTCCCAAGAATCAGTAATGCAATGCGCTGTTACGGTAACATAAGCATCGGTGGCTAAGGAGGTCCAACCATCTGTAGTTAAAGCAATGTCCTTACAATCATGCAGTATTTGTTTTACATTTGCACGAGTGGTATCATACAGTTTAATTATGTTCTTTGAAATTGTTGTGCGACTCGGAATTTTGTATCTCGACTCCATTTCACTGCAAAATTCCCTGAAACCATCACCCTCGACAATGCTGATGGGTCTCATATCTTTGCAGATGAATTTTACAAGAGATTTTGTAATTGCTTCACTTCGTTGACCGGGTAATGCAGCAGCAGAAGTTTGTTGAAAAAACGCTGTCATTCGTGGCTGTTTAGGACATGAAGGCCCAGCCGTTTCTGATCCCTCCTCCTTACCGTGTATTTCGCTGCACTCAAGTGGGTGGTGTTTTTCCAAATGGCTTCTCATGTTCGTTGTATTTGAATTATAGGGGAGTTCGCGTTTGCATAATTTATATAACATTTTTTTTATTTTCAATCTGTCCTCCAATCGTCCAAAATCCGAAATGACGCCAGTATTTGCTTTTCATACTGGGTGGTGTAACAATTGTGCGCTCAGGAGCACTTCTACCCGCCGTGTTATCACTTTTGTCAGACATCTTTCATTTATGAAAACGAGCCGGAAGAGAATTAATCAGTTTCGCGCTGCACTTGAGGAGATACATTTGAACCTTAGTGCCGGGTATTTGTGTCGGTATTTCAAGTAGACATAATGGTGGCGTCCTGTAATTTAAATGCCAATATAGGAAGTTTGGTGCAACATTTAGTTTATAAATTCCAGAAATTTAATAAACTTTGCCATTATCGATCATCCAGTTTTATTATCGATGATCGTAATAAGGAGGAAAATCGATAAAAATATCGATTTTCGATTTTATCGTTGCAGCCCTAGTGCACATGTTATGTCCTAGTAGCGGTTTGGTGACAATTAAATATGGTGAATTGTGTATTTGCCAGACACCCGATAGCCAATCGTTACACTATCACTTTCTATTGCTTTTAAAAAAAAAGCATATTAAATGATAGAGGCATTCAAATATACAAAAACCAATACATGCTGTAGACTATTTTATATTGCAAAATTAATAGGGATTTCCAATTTAGAACAATGTTAGCCTCTTACATGCATTATTTTCAAAGTATGACTGCATACTATTTAGAATTTTGTGTGCATCCAAATAAATTTTAAATTGGCTACTAACTAATAATTCCAATATGTGTGCCAAAATTAACACAGCACAGTTGTGATGATAAAGCTTCATCTATAATAACCAATGCGATTAAATTTTACGATAACTGCTTGGAAGCTGTAAAGTTGCTCGCAAGTTATTATTATTCCGAGACCTCATCGCAGGCTTATGAAATTGAGTGTGTAGGTAGGTGGCTATGTGCGGAAAACAGGTCAGGTGTCCAAACTTGCGCAAGTCACATGGTTTGGCAGCCATATTGGATTTTGCAGAATTTGTTAAAACGCCTATGTATCGGAAACCGCTTATTGCAGAGTTCTGAAAATTGCTATAAATGTTGAGGGATAGTCCATGATTAACTGTTGTTAATATGAAGCTGATTGGTTCTGTGGTTTGGCAACCACATCAATTTAATTACATAAAATATGAAATTATCAAAATTCAAACATCTTCTCTGAAACCGCTTATCCGATTGAAACAAATTGGAATAAAACATCTCAGTTTGGTCATCTGTTACGCTTGTTAAAGGGAATTTGCTACTGTGAAAATCATGGTGTCCACGCTGCATGACATCAACAAACTGGCTATAAAACTGCCTGTGCTGCACCAAAATGCACAAAATTTGACACGGATGTTGAGGACTATGCGATTTTGTGTCGTGGTCAATATGGTGGCCTTAGGTCACATGGTGTGGCAGCCATCTTAGATTTAATGACATTTTTGTGCAATTTAAGTCTCTCATGAACGGTAAATAGTACAGCTGTGAAATTGAGCCTTTCGGCACACCGTACTTTTAATCCAGGCTGCAGCAACATTGTATTGAGTGTCTGAGTGCAGTTATTGTATAACTAGAAAGTTAGTCACTGAACCTCTTAATGGAGCAAAGCACTAAAAATGAATAGGATATATATATATATATATATATATATATATATATATATATATATATACATATATATATATATATATATATATATATATATAAAAAATTGACGGCTCACTGGACAGAAAGACGCTTACTTCGATACTGTCAAAGTGAGTTCCAGTATCCAACATGAGTACATTGAGTCTGCTGCGTGCTGCTGAACACGCCTTCACCTCTCAAAATACACCAGCAGCTCTTTAACAATAACAAATTAAACCCACCAGTTTCGACAGAAATGCAGGATCACTGCAAGCCCATATCAAGCCGAGTATGATAAATTTTTAATTTCATTTCACAATCACATTTAAAAATAGATATCCTATGTATTATATTTTCTGATCTCTGTATGCTGCTGATCAAGCTTGAACCGCACATTTTATTGTGTTGGTTGCATTTGTAATTACTAAATTATTGCCCCTTGTAAATTTGGGTGGTGGTCTCAATGGGTACATTTCCTGGTTAAATAAATACATAAATACATTTGAAACAAATTTATTTACAGTTAAGGATAATAAAAACAATGGCATCAGTAAGAAAACAAATTTAAATTAGATGGACAGACATTGTAACAACTTAATATGCGATTAAAACCAAGATTTACTAAGATTAATGTTGTAAGATTAATGTTAATTTTTTTAATCGCTTGACAGTCCTAATAATAATAATAACAACAACAACTTCTCAGAAACCATTTATCTGATTGAAGCATAGATGATCGAAGTATGCTTATCTTTTACTCTTGTTCAAGGGAAGTTGCTACAGTAAAAAACATGGCTGCTGTGGACCAATGAAATTTCAGCATTAATCTTTTTGCATATATTGCAGTATGTCAGCGGTACAATGTAGTAGACTTATGAAGCTTTGCATAATAGTAGAGGACTATGAAAATTTGACGTTTTGGCCACATTTTGTGCGTTTCATAACAGGCACACTGTTGCACGTAAACACTTCAAATTACACAGGGTTGTACAACCCTACGTGAAGTAATGCTCACAGTTGAATGAAAAAACGGCACTTATTTTTAAACCAGAACACAATTGTAATACTAAAATGTTTAATACATGAGCTTTATAAGTAAAATAGTTTGCTTAAAAATCGTCATATAATTTATTTTTACGACTGAACTGTGGTCAAACACAGTCACAAATCCTGAATCTGTTGCAAAAAAGTTGTGCGTGTAACCCATTGAAAAGATGCATGGGATGGGAGGAGGTGGGGTGGGAGGAGGTGGGATGGGATGGGATGAGAAGGGAGGAGGTGGGATGGGGTGGGATGGGATGAGGTGGGAGGAGGTGGGGTGAGGTGAGGTGAGGTTTGCAAGCGTATCTTTCAGGTAATGAGTGGTATAGACAGAACTGTTCAGAATGGGATGGGGTAAAAGCCAGAACGAGACGGAACGGTACTTTAATGAATTCAATTGCTTTAAAAAAACAGCATAGAAAGTTACACACATGTGAGGAGAATATTTTAACAGTCAGAACCGATTAGTAACGCGCTGTCATTAACCCGTTCCGGGCCAGAACCCTCTTTTTCTCACCAAAGACCTCCCGGAACACTGGGTTCAGAAGCTTCAAAGACGACGGAAATTATACACACAATACAACTAAGTGAGGACCTCATAACACTATTGAGAAAACCCGCCGAACCGACCTTTATTTTCCCATTCCGGGTAATAAAACGGTGTATTTATTTTGTTTGTATATTATTCTCTCTCCTCTCTCTTAGAATTGCTGGTAGCCCCTAACTGTAAGTTATATGTGATTAAAAAATAACACGTCTATATATATATATATATATATATATATAGCTGCAACAGTAAAACATTTATTTTTTGCACAATGTTTTTGTTCTTACAATGATAAAAAAAAAAAAAACTATTTAAATGTATTTAACATATTCATATATGCACATAGGCTATATTTGATACAAAATGGAAACAATGCAATTCAATGCAAAGGCATGCTCTACTTGGAACCTTTTATGTTTATTTACAAACTCGCATGCATGAGATATATATATATATATATATATATATATATATATATATATATATATATATATATATATAGATAGATAGATATATATATAGATATATATATAGATATATATAGATAGATATATATTACACAGCGCCTTTCAAAAGTATTCAGACCCCTGACCAATTCTCTCATATTACTGAATTACAAATGGTACATTGAAATTTCGTTCTGTTTGATATTTTATTTTAAAACACTGAAACTCAAAATCAATTATTGTAAGGTGACATTGGTTTTATGTTGGGAAATATTTTTAAGAAAAATAAATAAACTGAAATATCTTGCTTGCATAAGTATTCAACCCCCACACATTAACATTTCATAGAGCCACCTTTCGCTGCAATAACAGCTTTAAGTCTTTTGGAGTAAGTATGTACCAGCTTTGTATACAGTGTCGGAGTGATTTTGGCCCATTCTTCTTGGCAGATTTGCTCCAGGTTGTTCAGGTTGGTTGGACGACGCTTGTGGACCGCAATTTTCAAATAGTGCCACAGATTCTCAATGGGATTGAGATCAGGACTTTGACTGGGCCACTATAGGACATTCACCTTTTTGTTCTTGAGCCACTCCAATGTTGCTTTGGACTTGTGCTTGGGATCATTGTCCTGCTGAAAAGGTGAATTTCCTCCCAAGCTTCAGTTTTTTAGCGGACTGAAGCAGTATTTCCCTGTATATTGCTCCATCCATTCTTCCTTCAGTTTTAACATGATGCCCAGTCCCTGCTGATGAGAAGCATCCCCACAGCATGATGCTGCCACCACCATACTTCACTGTAGGGATGGTGTGTCTTGAGGCATGGGCGGTGTTAGGTTTGCACCACACATAGCGCTTTGAGTTTTGGCCAAAAAGCTCTATCTTGGTCTCATCTGACCACAAAACCTTTTCCTACATCGTAGCTGGGTCACTCTTATGCTTTCTGGCAAACTCCAGACGTGCTTCCAGATGGTACTTTTTGAGTAATGGCTTCTTTCTTGCCACCCTCCCATACAGGTCAGTGTTATGCAGAGCTCTTGATATGGCTGACTGGTGTACCATTATTCCACTCCAAACCACTGAACTCTGTAGCTCCTTCAAAGTGATTGTTGGCCTCTCTGTGGCTTCTCTCACAAGTCTCCTTGTTTGTGCGCTAAGTTTTGAGGGATGGCCTTTTCTTGGCAGTGCCTGGGTGGTGTGATGCAGCTTCCACTTCCTGTTTATTGATCCAACTGTGATCACTGGGATATCCAAACACTTGGATATTATTTTGTACCCTTTCCCTAATCTATGCATTTGTATTACTTTATCTTTAACTTCTGTAGAATGCTCTTTGGTCTTCATTTTCCTTCAGATTCACAGCCTGACCAATAATCCTTCAACAGTGGGGTTTATATCCAGAAAATGTGACAGCAACTTTAATGGTTCACAGGTCCAAATATTAATGTGTGGGGGTTGAATACTTATGCAAGAAAGATATTTCAGTTTATTTATGTTTCTTAAAAATATTTCCAAACATAAAACCAATGTCACCTTACAATAACTGATTTTGCGTTTCAGTGTTTTAAAATAAAATATCAAACAGAACGAAATTTCAAAGTACCATTTGTAATTCAGTAATATGAGAGAATTGGTCAGGGGTCTGAATACTTTTGCAAGGCACTGTATGTGTATGTGTGTGTGTATGTGTGATATAGATTATATATATATATATATATATATATATATATATATTGTGACAAAGCACAACTCACTCGGGTTCGTTGCCCCTTTAAAAATACGACCCAGAACAATGAAATGGATTTTTCAGCGCTGGTGCGCTATTTTTAATAATACAAATATCAAACACACAAAACCAAATAAACACCTAGCTCTTATCGAGCACTAACTACACACACAGGAACCTAAACTATAAATCAGGACAGCTAAGCTGTTTACCTGGAACACAAAACAAAATCTTCACCCCGAAACAAACCACACAGGTTTACACTACCTTTCTTCACCCGACTGCTCGGAAGCAGAGCACCTATCCTGCTTCCTTCTCTCTCAGCAGCCTAGAACAGACTGGCTGCTCTCTTTAAATACCCTGCACCTGGCTCTGATTTACAATTACTACCCAGGTGCAGGGGATAATTAAATAATAAAACAAAACAATTACATCAACCAATGTGCATTTGCACATGTTTTCTGCAGGGAGGATTTAACCCCCTCCCTGCTGTCTCACACATCCCCCCCCATGTCTTTTCAAGACACCGGCCATACCACGGCCACCTCCCTCCACCCTTAAAAGACCACCCAGCCTCAAGTCCAGCAATGTCCATTGCCGCCCTCTTCCACGGGCGGGCTTGAGGATGGGTCGGTCCTTCCGGCGCTGCCAGGAAGGGACCGCAAACCGGCGACACAGGACCCCACCGGGCTAACAGGGCCGACCGAAGCGTAGGCCGGGGCACTGGAGGATGCCGCAGTGGACACAGGTCTTCCCCTGGGAACTGGCGCAGTGATGTCCGATCACCCAGGGGGAGCGAAGCAGCTAACAGGGGGAGCAACAGCGACGTCTGGCAGCAGCCCAGCGACGTCTGGGTGCTCGGGGAGAGCGGAGCAGGTAACCAGGGGCAGAGCTGTGGCCAGTGCTGCAGACTCCTGGGCTCCAGGTCCAGCACAGGGAGGTCCAGGAAGACCGGCAGGGTGTCCAGGAGCAAGGGGTGAGGGACTGGACGCAGCGGCGCCGAACTGGACTGTAGGGGTGGTGGTCGGGGCTGTGGTGGAGGTATGCTTTTCACCTCCTCCCCTCTGGGCTCCGGAAGCAGCGGCTCCTCCCCTCTGGGCTCCGGAAGCGGCAGCTCCTCCCCTCTGGGCTCCGGCAGCGGCAGCTCCTCCCCTCTGGGCTCCGGCAGCGGCAGCTCCTCCCCTCTGGGCTCCGGCAGCGGCAGCTCCTCCCCTCTGGGCTCCGGAAGTGGCGGCTCCTCCCCTCTGGGCTCTGGAAGCGGCGGCTCCTCGCCTCTGGGCTCTGGGGCTTGAGTCAGTGGGGCACCCCCTGCCTGCTCCCACCTTTGGAGCAGCAGGTCCAGCTCCGTCGGCTCCGGATCCGGTAGCCCCAACTCCTGTCTCCACTTCTTTGTCTGCTCTTTCTGAGCAGCGGTGTTATGATTGATCATTGCGATCAATTCTTTAAAATCCATTTTCTGGGTCGTAGGGGTGCCCACACACTCTGCCCGCATTCTCCACCAAATGTGACAAAGCACAACTCACTCGGGTTCGTTGCCCCTTTAAAAATACGACCCAGAACAATGAAATGGATTTTTCAGCGCTGGTGCGCTATTTTTAATAATACAAATATCAAACACACAAAACCAAATAAACACCTAGCTCTTATCGAGCACTAACTACACACACAGGAACCTAAACTATAAATCAGGACAGCTAAGCTGTTTACCTGGAACACAAAACAAAATCTTCACCCCGAAACAAACCACACAGGTTTACACTACCTTTCTTCACCCGACTGCTCGGAAGCAGAGCACCTATCCTGCTTCCTTCTCTCTCAGCAGCCTAGAACAGACTGGCTGCTCTCTTTAAATACCCTGCACCTGGCTCTGATTTACAATTACTACCCAGGTGCAGGGGATAATTAAATAATAAAACAAAACAATTACATCAACCAATGTGCATTTGCACATGTTTTCTGCAGGGAGGATTTAACCCCCTCCCTGCTGTCTCACAATATATATATATATATATATATATATATATATATATATATAGAGAGAGAGAGAGAGAGAGATCTATATATATATATATATATATATATATATATATATATATATAGAATATATATATAATGCATGTGAGTTTGTAAATAAACATAAAAGGTTCCTTGTTTGTAAGGTTCCTCAGGGAACCCCAGTAAAAAGGTTCTTCCACAGTATCAACCCCAGGAACCCTAAAAGGTTCTTACTAGAACCTTTACTTTTTAGAGTGTACCTTCAGATTAAGTTAAAGATTTGAGGTTGTTAGCACCAGGGGCCGGTTGCATAAAACTATATTAGACTAGTCTAAACCATTAGACTACTCTTAGTTTGACAATTAGACTAGTCTAATGCAAGTTAGTCAGTTGCATAAAAAATAAGACTGACAAAGCCTAAAAAGTTAGCCTCTTCACACCCAGGCTAACTTAGAATGTAAGTCTATCTTCCATGGAAACCATTAACTGTCAGAAAGAAATCATGGCCTTCCACCACAGTCTCTGGCTATATGTGCACTGTTTGAGGAGAGAAAGGGTATTCAAAGACAGAAACAATCCACTGGAAGTGTACTCAGATACTGAGGTAATTGAAAGGCTTCGCTTACCAAGGCAAGCCATTATAAAATTAGCAGAAGATCTAAAGGATAAATTGAGGCCTGCCAGAGGCAGAAACCATAGTGTCCCTGTTTTGTTACAAGTCTGCTTGGCACTCCGATTTTATGCAACGGGTTGTTTTTTAAATTCTGTGGGAGATTTCATAGGGCTGCATAAATCCACTGCCTCACGGATAGTCTTCAGAGTTTCAAAGGAACTTGCAACAAGACTGCCAATGTTTCCTGTTGAGTCCACTGTTCTCAACAGAATGAAAAGTGACTTTTTTCATTTGCTGGTTTTCCTAATGTTGTGGGAGCAGTTGGTGGGACTCATGTCAAGATACAAGCTCCTTCAGCTGATGAACACCTGTATGTCAACAGAAAGGGATACCACAGCATAAATGTTCAAATGATCTGTGATGCTAACCTGAGCATCATCAACTGTGTGGCACGCTGGCCTGGCTCAACCTTATAATTATATTAAAACAAAGACTTAGTCTATGTTTATGCAACCGGCTGCAGGTTCTTTCATTTGGGCCAGAGGATAAGGTCTTGACCAAGTACAACACAAACACACAATAAAAATGCCAGGGATATAAAATATTCAAATTTATTTAAAACACAATTTCGTTTCAATTCTCATATTGCACAAACAAGTGCTATCTGTTAGTTACAGCGTTTCAGCCAAATACTTCAATTCGATACATTGTTTCAAGGGTTCAGTAGTGCTTTCTCAGGCATTACACTGTTACATTGTTTAATATAGCAGCAACTCATTTAGAGCAAGAATACATTGTTTCATTTCTCTCTTATTCAGACAGGAGGTTCCCAAATTAAACACAAACATGTGAGTTTGTTTTATTTATTTATTTATGCATATGACACACAATGTAAAAACGAATTAATTTTTTTGAAGAAAATGGGAAATGCATCAAAGTTTCTGTATTTGAAGTCACCCTGCGTAATATTTAAATCTAAACTGTTTTGCTTTGTTTGCTCGTTTTTCCTTACATGTTGCAAACTACATAATTGTAAGATAGTGTGTTTGCTTGCCTTTGCATTGAATTGCATTGTATCCATTTTGTATCAAATATAGCCTATGTACATATATGAATATGTTAAATACATTTAAATACTTTTTTTATCATTGTAAGTAAGAACAAAAAAATTGTGCAAAAAATAAATGTTTTACTGTTGCAGCTATATATACACGTGTTACTTTTATTTTTTAATCACATATAACTGTTACAGTTAGGGGCTACCAGCAATTCTAAACAATGAGAGAGAGAGAATAATATACAAACAAAATAAAATACACCGTTTTATTACCCGGAATGGGAAAATAAAGGTCGGTTCGGCGGGTTTTTTCAGCAGTGTTATGTTGTTCTCACTTAGTTGTATTGTGTGTATCATTTTCATACTCTGTGCAGCTTCGGAACCCCGTGTTCCGGACTGTTTTGTCTATACAGCTGTTTATGCACGGAATGGGAAAATAAAGGTCGGTTCGACGGGTTTTCTCAATAGTGTTATGAGGTCCTCACTTAGTTGTATTGTGTGTATAATTTCCGTCGTTTTTGAAGCTTCTGAACCCAGTGTTCCGGGAGGTCTTTGGTGATAAAAAGAGGGTTCTGGCCCGGAACGGGTTAATGACAGCGCGTTATTAATCGGTTCTGATTGTTAAAATATTCTCCTCATATGTCTAACGTTTTATGCTGTTTTCTTAAGCAACTGAATTCATTAAAGTACCGTTCCGTCTCGTTCCGGCTTTTACACCATCCCGTTCAGAATCGCTTGCTCTATTAAATACAATTGTAAGGATGAAGATCGCACGGTTATTCACAGAGAATCCCTTCCCAAAACAGCAGACATTTTAGTAGAATAGAAGCTGATCAACTTGTTCTGCTGTAATGTTCTTTTGTTTACTTAAAATAACCACGTGGACATGCAAGTGTAGCCAGGCAACCGCAGGGAAACATGCGTGTTTATAGTTCTGTCGAGCTAGTAAATAAAAAAAAGAAAACTTCAACCAGCAGAACTTTTGTCTTGGTCTTTTAAATATAACAGGTATGTGCCTCACTTTCACTCATTAATTCCTCCCTAAGGTATTTTCCGTTATGTTTTGTCTTTTTAATTTAGTCAAAATAATTTTAAAAATATAAAATGTATAGTTAAGGGACAAGTGGCCATCGGGTTATTAGCGGCTGCTAGATGGGTGGTTTATATTAATTTGTGTTTGAAGTAATTAGTCAAATTGTTGTTTTGTGTTTGTATGATTATTATTTACACTATCATTATTTTACATTCTCTCTGACACGCGTGTCAGACAGCGTAACGACATGAAGCCGACAGCACTGCTGTACTAAGCCTTCCGTGTACTTGTGTATTTATGGTTTTGTCTTTTAAATATAACGGATGGAACTATATAAAATAGAGCTGGTTTATTAGACTCGAACAACCTGGTCTGGGTTCATTAATTGAAACAAACAAAAAAAAAAAAAACACCCAATGCAAACTACACAATGTAAATAACAATTATCACCCCGCTACCTGATTTTAATTAGAGCTACAGTAATTACTTCACCGGAGCGCTACAGTTGTGTCAAATGGAGAGGGCACAACGAGTCCGGCCATTTAAAAAAAAAAAAAAAAACGGGTTTATTATTGTAACGCCCCTCCCACTCCTGTTAGTGTATGGAGTAAACAACACCTAACTCACTGCAAGTGGCGAGGCCTGGGTTCCCAATACTTATTTAAATTACAATTTGTCTGTTAGAAATATATGTGTACTGTTTCTTTAATGCGGTGCCTCCACCTATGTAAGGGACATCTAAATACACGTGCACCCCTTAATAGGAATTATCAAATATTAACCCCAGTATCCACTCACACAACACACACCAATAGAAATAAGTAAACAATTTACTCAAATAAATGCGCAATAATATGGTGTTTTCAATAATAACATAAATACACAATAAACAAAGGCTAGGTATTAAAATAAATATAAGCAAAATAATACACAATCACTATTACAAATAATATATTTACTCTTAAATAATATGCGTTGCTATGCAAAATAATTAAACTCTTGCACTACAGTGGGCCCACACACACACGCACACACGTGTACTCACGTGTACTGCACACGTGCAGCAGTATAAAAGAAATAACACGTTGCAGGCCTGAACCGTCGCTCGGGTACGTAGTGGCAATAATAAAAAAAACAAAATGCCCCTTCACTTATTTATGTCAAATAAGCAACAAAATTATACTTTCAAAAAACTGTTTTTTGAATGCAAGCAGTACTCACGACCAGCAACACAGTTCCGTTTCTTGCTTCCAAGGTAAGTTCGTAGAAGGACACAATAAACACAACGACAGCTGAAAAATCTTATTTTCTAACGTGGCCAGAGGTACTCGGGGCTTTCTCCTGGTCACCCCGAGTGCTATCTGGGTCTCAGCAGCAGTTCCAGACGCCAGCAGAAAAGTAAATTAATAATAAACCAAAAAGACTATACCATAAAATGGTGACTGTCTACAGCAAACGTTTGGTTTACTGAAATATATTAGCCTCTTATACTCTGCTAATAAAGTACAAAATATATCGTTTAGATAATATTTATTTTACTATAAAACTTTTCTTTCACTCCCTCACGTTGCGTCTGTTCCTTCACACTCTCTCGAACCTTCTTTCTCTCTCTCGCACAAACCCAATCAAAAGGCTAAGTCCCACCCCCAAATTCCACTACCTGTTGGCTAATTGGTTCAGAGGGGAAACCTGTCCGATAGAATTGTGTTTAGGTGTAGCATGCTAGTAAATGTGATTCTGGTGCATTCTAACTATGTTACAAGAAATACAACATTTTTATTTAAAGGAATAGCGCAAATTTACAGCAGGGCTACATTATATATTTTATTTTTTTACAACAGTCCAGAGAAACGGTAGGCGTTCGGGCTCTCCTGGAGGATCATTGGTTTTAGATGGCCTGGCTCCAGCGCGTGAGTTCACTGTTACCTACATTCTAAAGCAGAGAAGGGGCGTTACACAGGCATATACAGAACTGTAAACAAACCGATACACACACTGGAAGTAGGGTTGCCACCTTTTCCAAACCCAGACATGCTTGGGAAACAAATTCTGGAAGTGATCACGCAATACCTACAGACTTTAATAAGACTGTCTCTCAAATCACGCATTTCTCACAGTTGTTATAAACTTTGCTCACACTGTTTGAGCTTGCCTGTTCTCTGCAGTGATCTGAAAGAGGAAGTAGGGATAAAATATCCTTGTACTTGGACTGAACTGTTTTTTCTCATGGTCTGTCTGTGTATGTGTACAAGGAAAGTCAAGCTTAAGAAATATGTGTAACTGTGTGTTTGCTCAGCAACAGAGATACGGGGCACATGTAATTCAAAGCGATGAAAAGAGAATGTATATAAGCATGGAGGCTGTAACTTAACAATCTTTAGGGATTCCTTGGCAAATATTTGTCTGATAACTAATCCAATTAAGCATTGAGCTTTGGCATTGCCAGCGCACAGTTAATACTATGTAGTTGGATTGTTTTGGTATACCAAATAAAACAAATGATGCTTTGATCAAAGTTGTTGCAAGTTTATTTTCCCTACACTTAAGTAATCAGTAAACATTACTTGTATATATAACGGCATCCTATGTAGGCCACTCGCACAGTACAATACAATCCTATGTAGGCCACTCGCACAGTACAATACAATCCTATGCAGGCCACACGCACAGTACAATACAATCCTATGCAGGACACTCGCACAGTATAATATTTATTTCTTAGCAGATGCCCTTATCCAGGGCAACTTGCAGTCGTAAACAAAAATACATTTCCAGAATCACTGTACAAGTATTAATACAATTAAGAGCAAGATACATACAATGACTTCGGTTCTAGCAAGTACAAGTATATGACAAAATACGATTCAATAACGGAGCAGATAACAGTGTCAGTGATAGTTACATCAGAATATAATTACATACAAAACACTACAGATTAAATAACACTTGTGACAGATTACAGTACTCTAAAGTACAGGATTAAATACAGTAAAATAGGGGGCAGATAAGAGCAAGTAAAGCGCATTTAAGGAAGAGTGATAAAGTGCCCAGAGGGAAAAGAGGAGTTTCTACAAGTGCTGTCTGAAGAGGTGAGTCTTGAGGAGGTGCCGGAAGGTGGCCGGGATTGGGCAGTCCTGACATCCTGTAGGAAAGTCATTCCACCACTGCGGAGCGAGGGTGGAGAAGGAGCGGGCTCTGGAGGCAGGGGAGCGTAGAGGAGGTACAGCCAATTTTCTAGTGCAGGCGGAGCGGAGAGGTCGAGTGGAGGGGTAGTGAGAGATTAAGGTCTGGAGGTAGCTGGGTGCAGTCTGGTCAAGGCATCTGTAGGCTAGTACAAGAGTCTTGACTGGATGTGAGCGGTGATCGGGAGCCAGTGGAGTGAGCGGAGTAGTGGAGTTGCGTGGGAGAAGCGAGGCAGAGAGAACACCAGGCGGGCAGCAGAGTTCTGGATCAGCTGGAGCGGACGGGTGGTGGACGCAGGGAGGCCAGCCAGGAGGGAGTTGCAGTAGTCTAGGCGGGAGAGTACCAGGGCCTGGACCAGGAGCTGGGTAGCATAGTTGGTGAGGAAGGGTCGGATTCTTCGGATGTTGCTCAGGAAGAATCGGCAAGTGCGTGCCAGAGTGGAGATGTGCTGGGAATACGAGAGGCAGGGGTCAAGGGTGACTCGGAGGTTCTTAGCGGAGGAGGAGGGAGAGAGTGTGGTAGATTCCAGAGGAATGGAAATAGAGAGATCAGAGGAGGGGGAGGAGAAGGAGGAGGGAAAGAAAAGGAGGTCAGATTTAGAGAGGTTGTGTGAGGTGATGTGAGTGCATCCAGGAGGTGTCAACGATGTTACAGAAACATAAAAAAAGTTTAAAACAATTTACCATATAGAGTCGTTTAACACAGATTTTAAAGTTAATACAAAAACAGTGGCACGAACACACACCAACATACAGTCTTGCAAATAAAACGGGCAGATAAAAATAAAAAGCCATGCAGTGAACCTCCCCTTTTAAATCAAACTTTTGCCCCGCCTTTTGCATTACTGTGCTTGCGCAATCAACTTATTTTCCCGGTGAATTTATTTCCCATGACACTGGTTCTAATTAGATCGCGTCAGGTAGTGCGATTTATCAGAAACCGTACCGTATACTCAGGGGCGTGCACAAGGGGAGGGGCACGACCCCTGCAATAATCATCTCCAGAATATTGATTTCTGCTTATCGCTGTATTGCGTTCACCCTTTCTGTCACTGACAATCACAAACTGAACGTATTTCCTCATAACGTGATGTTAAGGACGCACATGTACTCGGTTTGCACACATTCCCATATAACGTGCAGTTATATGAAAGGCCATCTGGGTCAAACGCATTGTGTAGTACACGTTTCAAATACTCATTTGGACCAATCAGAGTACAGAAATGACTATGTGTACCAATTTTAAGTTGTACATGTTCTAAAAAAAATGACACAAGCTTTCCTACTTTGGTGATTAGTCATTTTACATTAGTGGCTTGTCAAGCCAGTAACATACACCCTTATAGCATTAACATAACTAAATTGCACCATTCCAGCAACATCGTTAAAAGGTTATGTCAGTGGGTATCAAGTTACAGTTTTATTTTATAGCACAATGACGCTGTATTGTACACCCCCAAAGTATAAAGCAAACCAGGATATGCAAAACATTGGAAAATTAACAAGCAGAAGAACGAATCTGCATTGAAAAACTGAATTGACCACTTTTAATAATAATAATAAAAACAATAAAATCCACTAAAAAGACCACATCAAGAGTAATGATACTTTGTATTAAATATAAACCAATCAACATAAACTGCTAAATAAGCATCACATTCCTGTGACTGTCACAAGTAGAAATGTTGCAATGAAACCTCTGCTTCTTCAATTAATGTTACCAGCAGCGATTTTTGCTGCCATCACCTTTTTCAAACCGGAGGGTCCGCTTGTGGGGCGAGAACAAGGTACAGACATTGACACAGATAGATATATTAAACCACCCCTCTGGTTAAAACTATATCTCCACAAGGCAGGGATAGAGGACACTCCAAGGAAACAAACTCAGGAATAATCAGCCTACTTCTTTGCACTCTTCAAAATCAAAACACAACACACTGCAATGCATAAATCAAAATATAATATCACACACTATAACTTGAAAAATAAACATTCAGTCCGAGATTCTACTGATCAGGCTGCAGTCCTGTGTATTTTCTCTCCCCTCTGGCACTGCTATAGTCCGCCTTGCTAATAATATGTGAACAGTATGATTTTCTTCAGTATCTGGCACCACAGTCCTTTCTTTTAACAGTGTCATTTTCTCTCTCCTACATTGCTATCAGCTCCACTTTTTATTTGTCATTCATCACCCAATGTCCAGCACCT
Organism: Acipenser ruthenus; assembly: GCF_902713425.1. NCBI lineage: Eukaryota > Metazoa > Chordata > Actinopteri > Acipenseriformes > Acipenseridae > Acipenser > Acipenser ruthenus. Next base: position 6,962,270 of record NC_081240.1, on the reverse strand, counting down.
GTGGTTAATTCACTTTATTTTCATGGGGAGGGGTGCACCCCCTGATCGCTACAATATGTAGCACAGTTTTAAATAATATGTTTACACTGCTCATCGTAAATAAAATAAAAGGGGGTAGCGTCTCGCTTTCATCTTGGCAAATGTTTCAACGCCAGCCAATCACACAAATATATATGTAATTATTATTATTATTATTTCTTAGCAGACGTCCTATCCAGGGTGACTTACAATTGTTACGAGTTATCACATTATACATTATTTCACATTATACAGATATCATATTATTTTACATACAATTACCCATTTATACAGTTGGGTTTTTACTGGAGCAATCTAGGTAAAGTACCTTGCTCAAGGAAACAGCAGCAGTGTTCCCCACCTGGGATTGAACCCACAACCCTTTGGTCAAGAGTCCAGAGCCCTAACCACTACTCCATACTGCTAATTAGAAACAACTTCATTTTTTTTCTTTAGAAGGACATGGAAAGACAACCCCAGGCAGTTCCCCAGAGTTGAAGAGGGTCCTGGTTGAGAAGACTGGAGTTGGGAAAAGTGCCTCAGGAAACACCATCCTGGGCAAAAAGGAGCTCGGGGATGTGGCAGCAAGTATGTATGTCCAGAATGGGCAGGTTACCATTAAAAAGTAGTGGTACCAACAATAATACTGGTATATCGCCTGTTTTTAGGTTCAGTTTTGGTACAATAGTGTGTGGTTAACATATTCTTTTTCTGCCAATCACACAAATTATATATTTAATTAGAACCCCCTTTTCATTTCTTCTTTAGATGCGCATGAAAACACCCCAGAGTTGAGGATAGTGCTGGTTGGGAAGACTGGAGTTGGGAAAAGTGCCTCAGGAAACACCATCTTGGGCAAAAAGGCATTTACTTCAAAAACCAGCGACTCCTCAGTTACAAAAGAATGTGAGAAGAGAGAAGTAGTTGTTTCTGGGAGATGTGTTGTTGTGGTCGACACTCCAGCCTTCAGCACAAAGGCTGTGGAGTGCATTGCTCTGTCTGCCCCGGGACCCCACGCTATTCTCCTGGTGATTGAGGTGGGCCGATTCACAGATGAAGACAAGAGAACAGTGGAGACAATCCTGAGGAGGTTTGGAGCAGAAGCTAAGAGATACATGATGGTCCTTTTCAGCCATAAGGACAAACTGGAAGATGAGACGATTGAGGAGTTCATTCAGAGAGCCAGCAAGGAGCTCCGGGAGCTTGTTGAGGTGTGTGGGAGCCGGTATCACTCCTTCAACAACAAGGAAAAGAGTGATTGCACCCAGGTCACTGAGCTACTGGAGAAGATAGACAGGATGGTGAAAAAGAATGAAGAAAGCTGCTACACCAGTGACATGATCACACAGATGAAGAGTGAAGAGGACAATGAGGAAAAAGGAATGGACTGTCAAGATGGAGCCAATGATAAGCCAACTGATTCTGGTAAGCTGTGAACTCTCCAAACCCCCCCCCCCCCCCCCCCCCAGTTACTGGGAAATATTCCTGTGCCCTTTTTCATCCAAAGAAAGGCATTCTTTGTGTCTGTAACAAGTTAATAATACTGACATCAGCATAAGACACGAACGCACCTCTCGACTACCGTTTGGTTTACTGTTTGAGTCCAGCCCAAACAAAGTGGAATGCAAACTGTGCAGATGGCTCTTGACATATGGAGGCACAACCAATCTCCAAGCTAAGGGGGGCTGTTTAAATAAAAGCCTTTGTGTCTGTCCCTGTCCAAGGCTAGAGATAGAAGCTACTTGCAGTACAGGGCTGTCAGTCATATCTCTTATGCTGGATCCTGGTGAATGGCCCCGCCCACTCAGGTTACACTGCGTTCTGTAAATGGAGTTTAGGAAGAAATCTCGGCACTCAGAAGTTCTCCTTTGAACACTTGCTGCAATTTATTTTCCTTCCCTGCAAATAAGCAATTCAGAAGGGTATTTAACAGAGTTCTCACCTGCTTTTATTACAGGACAGACGAAAGCTATATTTAGCTCTTGTTAGCAGTCACGCAGGTCTGTGTATCAGTGCCTGTGCACGCTGGGAGGACCTTTCCCAGCTTGCTCAGGGCAGCAAGTATTAATGTCCAGAAGGGGGCAGGTTACCAGCAGTACAGTAAACCACTGCTCTAATATTCTTGTACTAGCACCCTGTACACATAATCAAATCAAAATACATATACACTAATGATTCCTGTATTATGACTCTAAAATATTTCCACCTAGTAAAGTGGTAACCTAGTGTCAGAGGGACAAATTGCCAGGGCCGAAATGTCATGAACCCCCAATTAATAGTATTGTAGTGGTCCTTCAAATATCTTTTCCACCATTTCAATTTCTGTCAAATCTGTTTGTGGCAAAAAAAAACATTGGGTCAGTGTAACAGGGTGCCTTTTTACATGTGTGGGTAGTCACTGGAAAATACTGATAGACACAGAGCATGGGTGTTGATACGCTGCTCAGGCGTGCAGATTTAATTTTAACACCGAGCTGACACTAGGGTACCAGCGACGGTAGACCTAGTGTCACATTTAATAAAGAAATAAAAACAAAAGCTAAAAATAAGTTTGCCACACAACATGACGAGCGCTAGTCTCTCTAAAAGGAACGTCCCGCTCCAGGAACCTACTACTCTCCGGTAACCCTCTCTATACTGGTTTGGGATCCACCTCCCCTAAGCTGACCTACTTCTGTTGTGTTGTTTCTGAAGTGCTGGCCTCCCAGCGACTCCGGGCCATTCCGACGGTCCGTGCTGGTCAATCGCCTTCACAGGCCCCGTCTTGCAGTTAAAGGGCTCCGTAGTAGTAGTTCATGCAGAGCGGACGCTTACCTCCCGATGTAAACACTCTCACTCAGCACCCGTCTGTACAGCAATGGCCTTGCAGCAGCCCCTATCTGTAGAGCAGCGGCTTTTTGAGCTCTGCACAGCATCCCCAGGCACGCCCCCAGCCATTCCAGACCTCCCGATCATTTTAGCTCAGGGCAAGCCTGCCACTCAACTGGTAGCTAAGCAGCATGTCTCCAACTGCACATCGCAGCTGATTTTTCACAGGTACACACTTGCACAGGAACCAGCGACCCGGTTCCCTGTCAGTCAGATATTCAGAAGATATGTACGTTTCACAAGAACAGTTGTGGAGATTTTTTCAAATTGTTGCTGGGATGAATTGTTATGCACCCATCATTTAGGCATTTAAATATACCAATCACATAAATATATGTAATTAGAAATGTAATTTTTTTTTCTTTAGAAGCACATGGAAAGACAACCCCAGGCAGTTCCCCAGAGTTGAAGAGGGTCATGGTTGAGAAGACTGGAGTTGGGAAAAGTGCCTCAGGAAACACCATCCTGGGCAAAAAGGAGCTCGGGAATGTGGCAGCAAGTACGTATGTCCAGAAGGGGCAGGTTACCTGATGGAGATGACCAGCAGTACAGTAAATCTCCTGCTCTAATATTCTTGTACTAGCACCCTGTACAAATAACAAATCAAATCAAAATGCCTTTGTTACATGTACGCTAATGATTCCTGTATTATGACTCAAATATGTAATAATAATTGATATCTAATTATTTGCAGAAAGTATATATTTTGAATTTTGCACTTGTAGGTGCATTTGTAAAAATATTCACAACCCTGCTTTAAGAATTGCTGAAATAACATTTGCGATTAAATGAATTAACCAATGGTTTTCTCAAGCAGAATTGAGGGATAAAAATCCCTGCAACTGCCCTTGAGAAACTCACAACTCTTAAGAAGAACATTAGAACATAAACATTGGGCCATTGTCTGAATATGGTTGGAGAGAATTGTAAACTTCATCGGGCCCTGAGCACCCATCACAGTTCATTAATTCATCTGTATTTGCAATCATTCATTGATTGCTGATTCTCCGAGCTGAAAAGAATCGGCTGCAGTAGAGATGAAGAGACAGGGGGAAAAACAAAATCAGGATAAAGAAATTGTGAAGAGATGAAAGTTCAAGAGGGAGCCCACGCAAAGCCTCATAATTCTGCTTAGCTGTGTACTCTCTGGTCCCTATTTAACAAATATGTGCACAGCCGCTATCTCTCAGGCAAAAATGACAGCATTAGCAAACCACTGCGATAGTGCACGAAAACATGATTTAGAAGTCAGGTCTCATGCGTGGGCTACGCACATCAAATAGTGAATCATACATTCAGCCAATCAAAGCACAGTGGGGGGAGTAAGGTTACAACCAATAAGGATTCGACATTCCCAATGCTCAATTACAGTACAAGCACATTTAAAGGTACGGTTATACTTCTGTTTGGCAGGGGTCATGGGGTTGAGCAGCAGTGTCAGTGTCCACCGCTTCAGTGGATACCCGTTGTCCCCTATCAACCAGCCTCTCAGACTGTCATCCCGCTGAAACGCAGCTGCCACCTGCAAATTAGCGAGAATAAACGAGTCATGAGTGGAGCCAGGATAGTTTGCATACACATCTGTGATGTTATTATTTATGTATTGATTGATTTATTTCTTAGCAGACAACCTTATCCACGGCGACTTACAATTGTTACAAACTATCACAGTATAAAGTATCGCATTATTTCTTTTTTTTTTCTTCTTTGTCTGCTTCCCTGGTAGTTTCACCGGTATTTATAGTCTACCATGTAATTTGCGCAGTTTAGACCTGGTTTTCACATGTCAATTGAAACGCAAACTCTAACACCATTGATGGTTTGCTAAATCGCTACATTTGTATGAAATGAGGACACTCCCCTAAAGTTCAGGCCACGTCCAACGCTAACGCTGACTTGTCGAGTCAGCACTAAAACATGGTTGCTAAATCACATAGGTGTGCAAAGTCTGTTACTCCCTACCTCCCACTCTGTCTCGCCATTCTCAGCCTCCACCAGGATGCAGCAGGCTTGTTCAGGTCTCACGTTCAGAACCCTTGCCCAGATCAATCTCTCACTCTCCGGGAGAATCACTACAGGTCAGCGGCCAACTAACCTTTCACTCCCCAGTCATACATCTGGACCCCTGCCCACTTCAGCCCGGCAACACGTGGCAAAGGCACACTCCCAGGCATCGCGAGCCATTGCTCCCACAGCTTGTCAAAAAAGCTTTCAATCTTTCTGCATTAACTCGGTCCACAAGCAGAAATTACATTCATGCCCAAAATCCCTTGATCCCCTCCCAAGCGTCACCTTTCATTATCACTACCCCACGATTTGGTCTCGCCCCACCTACCACTAAACCCAGGATTACATAGCCCACATAGGAGATCTGAAGGGCGTTTGCTGCTGTGGAAGGGTGGTGGGCAATTCACTGACACACACAGGAGACAGAAGTTTTCTTTGCAGCACTGCACTGGTGCCCAGTTTTATTATTTTATTTTTTTCTTTATTTTCACTGTAGCCCGCAGAGGGCGCTGTTGTCTGTGGCCTGGATACCGGTGTCCCAGGAAATAAGTAGATCAGGAAATAAGTTGATCAAGCTCTAGAATTTAAAGGGTAGGTTCCATTGGTTCTAATGTAAACGAGCCTAGGGAAGGAAATAAGTAGATCGGATATATTAATGAACAATAACTTTTAAAATGAATGTTGTAAGTATAATTTATTTCAATTAGTAGATCGGATTTATTCGGCATTATGCTGCTGGAAAAGATGATGTGAATATCGCTTTAGATCTGATATATTAGCCTAACAAAAATGCATCATTTTAAAATGACTTTTGTACGTATAATTTACATTAACATGTAGATCGGATATATTCGACAGTATTACGCTAGATGAGGGAATGTGAATATCGCTGTAATATATATTAGCAGCAAATAAATAATTTAAAATACATTGTATGATTGTATATTTCTGTTTGTGTAACAAACGTTAACTAGTAAAATGTGTTGCTGTATTGATGATATTTTGCATTTCTGGAGGTGTTTTTGTTTTGGGAAGCACTACAGTATGGACAGCAGGTATGCGAGCGATTGTCTAAAAATTAAAGCATGAGTTTCAATCATGGAAAAAATTCAACTCCATGCTGCGACATTACTAACTAGGACACGGTGCACATCAATCACACGATGTATTTGAAAAACGTTGCTTATACAGCATTATTATTTTATATTTGTTCTTTCATTTATTTTTCATACAGTACTTTGTATAATTAGGACAGAAAACGAACAGGAGACTGGTTATCATAGTGCATGTATTTCAATTACAAGTGTGGGAAGAAACAATACATTCATTAATTAAAAACTAAAGAGTTAACGTCTTTGCTAAACCGTGGTAAATACCTGTAGTTCAATACCAACCAAGATAGCTATTGTAAGAAACAGCGATCATACAGTATATAGGGTACTGTATATCAGCATGATTTTAAAAATGGTAAATTCCTGTAGTGCACAACCATGTAAGACATATAAAGAGAAAGAGATATAGTATATTGAACTAAAGTGATTTATCATGATTTAAAATCATGTAGATATGTACTGTATGACCTCTCTTCCTCACTAATCTTATCTCTTAGTAATACGATATATTACTGCAAGGAATACAATTGTCACGTTACAAAGAATATGGCATTTATGTGAATGTATTGTGTGCAAACAACATGATTTTTTTTTTTTATTCCCAACCTGAGAACACGACAATTCCTTTCTAAAAAAACTTTTGTATGGCTATTTATAGTTAATGTTCTTCACCCTATCCTAATTTAAAAACCACAACCCTTAAAACCTTTTTTTTTTAAAATGGCAGTGGTAGGCCTACGTTTTGCCACGTCTAAACTGTAGTAAAGTTACAACTATACTAATATTAAAATGTAAAAATAGGACCTTGTCATACTAATATGATGGATGCAGCATGTCATCAGATTACTAAAACATTTTAATTCTGATTAAAGATTGACCAACATTTTGACGTGTAAAATAATTTAATATATAAATAAATCTCTGCGATCACACATAAACTACATCTGAATGACAACGATGTTATAGAAACATAAAAAGACAGGGATTAAAAACATTTTCCCATATAAAGAGCCATTGATCACTCATTTTAAAGTTCATACGAAAAGACAGTGGCACGAACACGCACCAACATACATAGTCTAGTAAATAAAATGACCAGATAAAAATAAAAAGCCATGCAATGAACCTCCCCTTTAATCAAACTGTAGCCCCGCCTTACTTTTGTCTATTTTTGCCTTACTGTGCTTGCGCGATCAAATTTTTTCCTGGTCAGCTTATTTCCTACGACACTGGTAATGGTAATCAAGACCACAGGGTTACCAGCACAGGTAAACAGTTCAATGCTGGCACACTCACAGGTGCTCTGAAATAATAAATAACAAAAAGTGAAAGAAAAGGGAAAATAAAACACAGTAATAAAACTACAAAATAAAGGTGCTGCTTCAACACGTTCCCTCAGATACGTAACAATTTATTTTCTTTCTCTAGGCTGGCTGTCTTCCTCAGCCATGCTTGCCTATTTTGGTCGCTCGCTCCAACCACTGGCGTTCCTGCCTGATCTATGTTTACACTGACCTTCTTGGCCAGCATCTCTGTGTATTCCCAATCATGGCCACGCGAATGCATAACCAAGCGCAGTACTTATGGACCGAGCAATCCCCCAAGGCCCGCCTCTCAGCCCCTCAGAGAGAGGGAAAGCCAACACACCCTCTTCCTCACCTCTCCGTGTCATCGCCATGACTGAGAGGCGGATCTTTCAAGGCTGCTGCCCTCTTCCTGCAGAACCACGCATGCGCCAGACTGTCAGCACAGATCTCCCCTGTTACAGCTGCCCATAGGGAAAGCCACTCTAGGTCCGCCGAGTGTTTCACAGGTAAGTCTCCAAGCCACTTCTGAAAAAAAGACTTGCTTAAAAGAGTTATTTGCGAACCAGTGTCCAGCACACCTGGAACTTTATGCCCATTTATCTCAATTTCCACACTTGGTCATCTTCCCAATATTGAGGGCTGTTATCCCACCCTGCTATTTGCAGGTCCCCCAAGTCATTTGCACTACAGTGACTGGGTGTTCTAGTTTAATGGTGGGGGCTGTACGTGGAGCTGTGGGCATTTATGAGCTATGTGCCAACTTGATTGCACTGATGACAAATGGGCTGCCCTTGGGTGTTCCATTGAAAGCGAGGGGTAAAATGTGGGGGAGGTCGATAACATCCTGTATCTGTCAAGCTCTCTGGGGGTTTGATAGGTCTTACTGGGGGTTCTGGTGCTAAGCGCTGGAACTGGGCACACATTTCCTCCATTACAGCTTTAGTCAGCTGTGTCACCTGCCCTGTGGTTTCCTGGAGCAGCTCAGTTTGGAGTTCCTGCTTCCAATTCTCTCTGTCTAGCATCGGCTTCAGGCTGAGAGTTTTCTGAATGGCAAAGGAGATCCCATCGTCCCATCCTTCCATTGAGTCCTTTGAAAACTTTTCTGGATTATGCAGTAACTATAGTCGAAGCTCTTGTTGTCCATCCCGAAGGCCCAACAGGAACTGGTCTCTCAGGACTGCATCGTTCCAGGCCGGTCCCTCTGGATCCCGCCTCTGCAACCTAGCAAACAGTTCTAGGAGCCGGAGGGTGAAAGCCCCCACAGTCTCATCACTATTTTGTCTGCAAAAAAAAATGAGTTCTCAACTTAGCTACAACAACCCTATCTCCATAAAACTTCTCTAAGACCTCCAATACTTGAGCACTCGTGGCCCCAGCTGTAGGTACTAAAAGTAACACCTCCCCCCTTGCATCCCCTTCTAAAGCATGAATGATAAAATCTTCCTTCTGTCCCTCATCTAACATTTGCAATCTCAACATTGTCTATAGCTGTGCCTGCCAGTCTCCAAATTTTACTTCACTACCTATCCCTGTTAACATCAGGATCCATGGAGCTCCCATAAACATGGGCATCACCATGGTTACCGCTTCTGGAGGTGCTACCACCTGTTGACCCTGCCCTGGTGTGGATTTAACACCTAGATCCTGCCGACTACGCCAAAAAAAGCAATGTCACTACTTGGAGACAGAATACGCCACCTGGTGGAGAAACTACTGGCACCAGGCCCCGCTAAAGTATGGAGGGAAAGATACTTCTCACCAAACAACACAGGTACTGTACAGAGTGTCTTACAGTGCTTAACATTTACCATTAACTTCTACTGTTTCTCTTTACAGGTTCTTTATCTGGAGCCACACCTCGCGCATCGAACATGAGAGACAAGACGGGTAAGTCATTTAACCCTTTGAGGTCTAGGTCCGACATTGCAATTTTCCCTTTCCAGTCCAATCATCAAAAAGACATAGAAAACAGGTCTCTAGTCCTTTTTTCTCCAGAAAAAAATGAGAAAACCATTCAATGGCCTAGTGAGTCTGATAGGAGCTGACAAAAGGGGCCTATCATGAATACAGATTGCCCTGGTACCACATAGATAACACGGACATAAACAAACAAGATAGCTGCTACTGCATCCAGCGCTCAAAGAATATCACAGACATTTGAGGAGCTTTTTTTTTTAGATGTTTATAGTAATAAAATAATGACTTGGATCGCATTATTGAGGAGTTTGGTGATAAAACGAGTGATCAGGAGATGATTTATCGGTATGCACGACTATGTAGAGGTATGTAAAAACCACAGTGAACAAGGGGAGGGGTGGGGCTGGAGATGCAGTACTGAGTGTCCAGTTGATATACAGTGCCTTTTAAACCTGTTTTACTGTGAAAAATGTGAAAATAAATTTGAATTGACGTGCCTGAGATGTGCTGAGTAAATGGACCGCTAAGAGTTAAAATGATTTTGTAAGGACATTTCAGAAGTGCTTCTGTTGCATTTACATGTGCTTGGGTCTCAAGCTGTGTAAAATAAATAATGCAATAAGGGTTTTTAAAATGTTAACTTAACAATATATATAGGGTCTCACATTTTATTTATATATATATATATATATATATATATATATATATATATATATATATATATATACACACACACACACACACTCACACACACTACCGGTCAAAAGTTTTAGAATTCCCCATTTTTCCAGTTTATTGAAAATTTAAGCAGTTCAAGTCCAGTGAATAACCCGAAATGGTACAAAGGTAAGCGGTAAACTGCCAGAGGTTAAAAAAAAAAGTTTAGGTTACCAAAAACTGAAAAATAATGTACATTTCAGAGTTATACAAAAAGGCCTTTTTCAGGGAACAAGTAATGGGTTAACAACTTACAGCTGTTCTGCAGCAATGGAAGTAAATTAAGCCTTGAAAGTTGATGCTAACAATTCCTACAGGTGTCCCAACTTTTGTTGATTACTTACAAACCCTCTGTCTCTATAAAAGCAGTGTTGGAACAGACTGTGTTACTACACCCTCTTAAGCATTATTTGGACAATATTGTACTGCAGGGAGTAGTATATTGTTCTCATAATGGTGAGAAAAAGGCAAATAACAAAGGAAGACAGACAGACCATTATAACCCTTAAAAGTGTAGGTCTTTCCTTTAGAGAAATTGCAAAGAAAGCCAAGGTGTCGGTGAGTACAGTTTCCTACACCATCAAAAGGCACTTGGAAACTGGAGGAAACTCTGACAGGAAGAGGTCTGGCAGACCCAAAGCCACAACAGAATCAGAAGACAAGTTTCTGAGAGTCAACAGCTTGCGTGATAGGCGGCTCACAGGACAACAGCTTCAAGCACAGCTTAACACTGGTCGAAGTAAGCAAGTCTCAGTTTCAACTTTGAAGAGAAGACTTTGAGCTGCAGGTTTGACAGGTCGAGTGGCAGTAAGAAAGCCATTGCTAAGATGGCAAAATAAGAAAAAGAGGCTTGCCTGGGCCATGAAGCACCGCCAGTGGACTACTGAAGACTGGAAGAAGGTCTTATGGACCGATGAATCAAAATTTGAAATCTTCGGTTCATCACGCAGGGTTTTTGTACGCCGTCGAGTAGGCGAAAGGATGGTTCCTCGGTGTGTGACACCAACTGTCAAACATGTAGGAGGAAGCGTGATGGTCTGGGGCTCTTTTGCTGGATCCAGAGTCGGCGACTTGCACAGAGTGAGTGGCACCCTGAACCAAAACTGCTACCACAGCATTTTGCAGCGCCATGCAATACCCTCTGGTATACGCCTAGTTGGTCAGGGGTTCATCCTACAGCAAGATAATGACCCAAAACATACCTCCAGGCTGTGTCAGAACTACCTTAGAAGAAAAGAACAAGACGGTAAGCTTCAAATCATGGAATGGCCAGCACAGTCTCCAGACTTAAACCCCATCGAGCTGGTTTGGGATGAACTGGACAGAAGGGTGAAAGCAAAGCAACCTACAAGTGCAACACATTTGTGGGAACTTCTGCAACAGTGTTGGGAAGAACTTTCCGAACAATATTTGATTTCCATTGTAGAAAGAATGCCACGAGTGTGTTCGGCTGTTATATCTGCAAAAGGTGGCTACTTTGACTAGTCCAAAATTTAGATTAAATTTTGTTAAACAAAACGATTCCATGATTTCTTTTTCATCTCCAATTGTTTATTTGTTCTATGCTTTAATTTCAGAGTACATTGAGACATTAAACTGCGTAAATTTCAATAAAAACTGGAAAAATGGAGGTGTTCTAAATCTTTTGACCGGTAGTGTGTGTGTGTATGTGTATATATATATATATATATATATATATATATATATATATATATATATATATATATATATATATATATATATATATATATAATGTATGTTTTGGTTAAGAAGTGTTTAACATGTTTTTAGTCACACTTCTCTGTTCTCTGCAGGTTTTATCAATTCACATTTCCCCGCTTTTAAACTGTTTTTCATTTAAGTACACACATTGTAACTTTGTTTTTAACATTTTTCTGCTCATTTTATTTTCAAAACTTATTTTATTTTTCAAATCTTATACATTAACAAACTGTTTTAACATTTCCAAGCTTATTTGATTTTTTTTAGCAATATCTATTTGTAAAAGCTGCATCTACCATGTGAACACGTTCATTGGATCTTAAGTCTTTTCTTAGTCATTTAAATATCGTTGTTTTAACATTTTAATGCTTTACACTTTCAAGCTTATTTTATTTATTTATTTTTCAACTTTGTACATTTGTTTTTTTATTTTAATTTAAATAGCGGGAATCAGATTAAAACTGAGATGAAAATTGCATGCTGAAAGAACACACAAATAATGGGGGGAAAAAATCAGATAAAAATAACTGGATAAAAGTGTGTCCAAAATAAAAATAACACAGAAACATATTCCAATCACTGCTTGTCCTTCAGATTTTGTGGGGAAAAAAATCAGATCTTTTGCGTTGCCGTTCTCAAAAGAAAAGGAATAACCAAAAATACTGCAAGCAGCCCACATTGCACTGTAGGCTGCTTCAGGAAATGTCAGGAGAGCTGCGCTGGTTCTCTGTGATCTGTCTATAAGTGTCTGCCTGGTCACGAGCGCTTTCAAAAAGAGACAAAGAAATTAACTAAAGAAGAAAAGCAAATCTACTGCAAATATAAAAAATATTAAAAACAGTCGAAACGCATTAAAACGGCGAAAAGCTGCAAAAATGTAGAAAAAAAGAATGGAAGTAATCCAATCTGGCAAGAGAGCAGTCTTTCAAATCCGAGCGCTCACGCTTCCTAGCAGGTTTTCTGATTCAGCTTTTCTTAAACTTTAAACAATTCGTCGACATTAAAAAGTTTCCCCTGTCCGTTCTTAACCCGGTCCTTTACTTTACTTTACTTTACTTTACTTTACTTTACTTTACTTTACTTTAATTTACTTTACTTTCTTTGCTTCTTTGTTTATTACTGCATTATGTTCTCCATCCTTCCTATTTTCTTAAACTACCTTTATATAACCAAACATATTCCTCATTTTTCATTCGGTCCCGGTGTGTAGTTAACAAAAGCAGACAACGTCAGTGAATTTTACACGTGGATCCTTACTAAAGACAAGATCAACCAATTAGTGCTAAATAGAAATCATCAATTAAGAAACACACTTGGGGGGAAAAAGTTTCAATAATTAAGTGAGTTGTGAAAAAAAGTTAACAATCAGATAGTGACAAAAGCAAAGAGAAAACAATAATGTATAATGTGATATCGTGTAACAATTGTAAGTCACCCTGGATAAGGGCGTCTGCTAAGAAATAAATAATAATAATAATAATAATAATAATAATAATAATAATAATAATAATAATAACAAAAAGTACATGTAGTGATAAAGAAAAAAGACTCGGACAGTGATTTGCCACCTGGTGACACACGTACGTACCTCTTGACTGCCATGTGCTTTGCGGTTCAGCCCTTGCATTCAATTCAGTGGGTTGATGCCAATTCATTACACAATTCAATTTGTTTATATTCCCCATTAACTTGGAATGGCAGCCGCTCATAGTAAACACAAACACAACTGCCGACTGCATTTTAATACACACTGGTGTCTGCAATTACTGTACTGAATACTTCTTGATGGACAACTTTATAATCTGAACCTAGTTTTTTTTTTTTTGCAATCCCTTCGTAGTTCAGGTCCAACGCAGCGACGCTCAACCCTGGTGTTACAAACTGCTGACTGGCTGCATTCGGTACTGGAGTCTGACCAGATCAAGATAAAAAAAAAAAAATTACACAGAAATTGCACAGAACATTTTAAATGTATATAATTATGTTTAGTTTCTGTCAGTATTTGACTAATGAGTAATTATAGAAGAGCTGAATATCTAATTGGCCTGTAGTAGTAATGGCAGTGACATTCACTTAAGAAAGAAAGCTATTAGAACATTAGAACATAAGAAAGTTTACAAACGAGAGGAGGCCATTCAGCCCATCTTGCTCGTTTGGTTGTTAGTAGCTTATTGATCCCAGAATCTCATCAAGCAGCTTCTTGAAGGATCCCAGGGTGTCCGCTTCAACAACATTACTGAGGAGTTGGTTCCAGACCCTCACAATTATCTGTGTAAAAAAGTGCCTCCTATTTTCTGTTCTGAATGCCCCTTTATCTAATTTCCATTTGTGACCCCTGGTCCTTGTTTCTTTTTTCAGGTCAAAAAAGTCCCCTGGGTCGACATTGTCTATACCTTTTAGGATTTTGAATGTTTGAATCAGATCACCTCGTAGTCTTCTTTGTTCAAGACTGAAAAGATTCAATTCTTTTAGCCTGTCTGCATACGACATGCCTTTTAAACCCGGGATAATTCTGGTTGCTCTTCTTTGCACTCTTTCTAGATCAGCAATATCCTTTTTGTAACGAGGTGACGAGGTAATGCATTGTAAAGTTTTAACATTACTTCCCTTGATTTAAATTCAACACTTCTCACAATATATCCGAGCATCTTGTTGGCCTTTTTTATAGTTTCCCCACATTGTCTAGATGAAGACATTTCTGAGTGAACATAAACTCCTAGATCTTTTTCATAGATTCCTTCTTCAATTTCAGTATCTCCCATTTGATATTTATAATGCACATTTTTATTGCCTGCATGCAATACTTTACACTTTTCTCTATTAAATGTCATTTGCCATGTGTCTGCCCAGTTTTGAATGCTGTCTAGATCATTTTGAATGACCTTTGCTGCTGCAGCAGTGTTTGCCACTCCTCCTATTTTTGCGTCTTCTATTGACCCTGACATGCTTTGATCTTAATGTTAACAGTATCCCATGTTGTGCACTTTGCAGCATTTTCCTACATATTCCCAATAGCTTTGTTTTATTCACACATCACAGGTACATGTGCTGTGTGGTCCAGTGGTTAAAGAAAAAGGCTTGTAACCAGGAGGTCCCCGGTTCAAATCCCACCTCAGCCACTAACTCATTGTGTGACCCTGAGCAAGTCACTTAACCTCCTTGTGCTCCGTCTTTCGGGTGAGACGTAGTTGTAAGTGACTCTGCAGCTGATGCATAGTTCAAACACCCTAGTCTCTAAGTCGCCTTGGATAAAGGCGTCTGCTAAATAAACAAATAATAATAATACATAAACTAAAAATCAAATTACCTTTTTTTCAACTAGTATTTGGGAATGTCGCCAGAAGAGTTTTTTTCCATCTTCAAAACATCGCAGTGTATCCAGTAAATGTTGAGGCATATATTGACCAGTTGATTTATTAGTCAGCAATATCCAGACAATGTTTAAGTTTTAAGACTGATGAGGCAAAAAGAAAGTTCAGACCAGTGCGTTGTTGGAACATCTCTACATGGTTAGAATGCATAGACAGCCAATCACTGAATGGGATTATTGTATTAGGAAAAGAGTAATTTCAAAAATCGAATTTGCACACCACTATGTAAAAAAACATGTAAGTTAGCAGATTTATTTTATTTTGTTTAATATATTTTTTCTTAGCAGAAATAATTCCTACTATTTTTTTAAATAAGTCTATAACTTTGAATACCCAGGGAGTGGAGATATTTGACAACAGTGCTCTGCTATAGGTGAAGTCAGTGATGAGAGTATCTATAATTTCAGTTCTTCTAACTGAATCCTGTGAGGAATGCATTCGTTTTATGAAAGCAGGGTTATTCCTTGCAGTGTTTCTATCACAATATTTTTGTTCTTGTTCATTGCAGAGTTGAGGATTGTGCTGCTTGGGAAGACTGGAGTTGGGAAGAGTGCAGCAGGAAACGCCATCCTGGGAAAATGGGAGTTTGATTCAAAACTCAGCTCCACTTCCATAACTAATACGTGTAGGAAGGGCACGGCAGAAGTTGCTGAGAGACACATAGCTGTGATTGACACTCCCGACCTGTTTGGCACAGAGCTCACTGCTGATCAGATTAAACAGGAGATTGAGAACTGTGTCTCTCTGTCTGCCCCGGGACCCCATGTTTTGCTGTTGGTGCTACAGGTGGGCCGATACACAGAGAGAGAGAGGGAAGCAGTGAAGATTATTTTTGGTGAGAGTGCTGTCGGATACATGATGGTTCTTTTCACCCATGGAGACAGTCTGGAAGATGGCATGACAATTGAGAAGTACATTGAGGGAGTCAAAGGGGATCTCCAGCAGCTTATTGATGAATGTGGGGGCAGGTATCACGTCTTTAACAATAAAGACAAGAGCAATACAGCTCAAGCTATTGAACTGGTAAATGAAATAGGGAAGATGGTGGAAACTAATTGTGGGAGGTATTACACCATCAATGCATCCACCAGTCAAAATGGAGAAGGGGAGAAGGGGAAAGTGAAGAAAGCAGGACCACTGGGTAAGAGCTTCATATACGGGTGTAATCTGATGTAATCTGTTTAACATCTGTGACGTGTTTATTGAATGTCCTCTGCATAATTATTTTCTGTACCAATATGTGCTTGATTTTGTATTCTTTTTATTTGAAGCAGTCAATGATTAATAACCAAGGCTTAACATTGTATTCAGCTCTATAAATCAGTATGAATTTCCTTTCAGTACACCTTATATTGCCATGCATAAAAAAGCTAAATACAAAATGAATTCTGAGTCAGCAAGATTTTTCTGAAAAACAAATTAAAATTTAAGAAAGTAAATGTGTCTGTCTCTTCATTTAATTGAATATAACTCATTTCTGTACTCGGGAGCCTTGCTCACTAAATGTATTGGAATACCTGAATACATAATTGTGTCTTTAAATACATGGTAAAGAATTTACAATCCATCCCACAGGTTCACCGGTACCCCACATATTATCAAATGATTACTGATGCAGAATGACTGTGTGGGACCGTTGTTCTTTGTTTACACAACACAAATTCATGGTGGCACTGCCATTGCAGAAGCATGGTTTGTGCTAAATGGCTTCTCTGCATTCAAAAACAGCAGCACCTGGGAAATCTAAATCTTTCACGTACTATATTCTAAATCTTTCACGTACTATATTCTAAATCTTTCACATACTATATTCTAAATCTTTCACGTAATATATTCTAAATCTTTCACATACTATATTCTAAATCTTTCACGTACTATATTCTAAATCCTTCACATACTATATTCTAAATCTTCCACATACTATATTCAAGTCCTTTGAAGCCCAACTGATCAGGTGTTATTGGTTTAGTATAGATGTTTTGCAACATGGCTGCTAATATTTGGGACAGATTTTCTCCCTGATCAGGAAGTGGCTTACTCTGTTGTCTCTCTTCATCAATCTTGGAAGCCCTTAAAGAAAACATCTGAGAATTTCCTTTTTTTGCTCTTATTCTCCGATTCATACAGATGGTGATAGAATGATACATGGAGATTCTCAACATTCATTCTTATTACAATAATAATTTTATAATAATTTAGTAGTTTTAGTTTTCTGATGGGACTCTTCATGCTGCAGAGACAGATTTTTAAGCTCTTGTTCAATAAAATCTATTTACTTTCTGTTCCCGACATAAAATAGCTGCTTTTTGAACAGACATTGCTCTCAAATACGGCATAAATGCCCCCCAGAAGCAGGAAGAATGTCTCTTTCTGGGGTTAGTCTCCACAGATCTTTTAGGTCAATTCAGATCCATCCCAAAGCTTGGGTGTAATATTTATATTCTTGCTCCAATCCTGTAATTAGTGTCTTCCTTGCTTCCGGTCAGGCAGAAGCACAGTGCACCTGATTAATCAGTGGCAGGAGATATTCTAGAGTTCCTCTGAGCAGCAGTGGTGTTCTAGTTCTCCCAAGTCAGCTGTGCTGGCTGGCTTCGGCTGCAGTCTGCCTGGCGGCCCTGCAGCAGCGAGCAGAGCGACTAGCTCGCTACACTGTGCTGCACCCCTTGCATTGGTCATGTGTGCAATCCTAGTAAACATCAAACAAGTTGCTGTTGAATTCTCAGTCTATTAGATACATTTAGGAGCCATTCCAAATGATCAATTACAGCAAACGTACACAACAACTGCTGTAGCATTGTGGAGCTGAAGTTTTCTATACTGGTATGCTTATCTAAGACTCAACTTGGTGTAGATTTCCAGTTAACTCCAGCGTATCCCGGGTGGATTTGCAGTATAATGGAAGCTGAGGCTCAAGGAAAGTAAAGTGACCTCTACTGGCACAGAGAGTAGAGCAACTGGATCTCCTGTGAGCCGTCCATGTCAGGCCTGATGAGAAATGAAACGAAACATCACCCCTCAGTGTAATATAGAACCATTGCAGTGCCGCTGTCTGTCTGTCTGTCTGCCATTGAAGATCATTGAGGGTATAGTTAGCACACTGTGGTCCCATTCTACCAGCCTCACCCCATTGTAGCTGCCCTATACTTGTGCTACCATTGCCCCTCAGTGTAAAACAGAACCATTGCAGTGCCGCTGTCTGTCTGTCTGCCATTGAAGATCATTGAGGGTATAGTTAGCACACTGTGGTCCCATTCTACCAGCCTCACCCCATTGTAGCTGCCCTATACTTGTGCTACCATTGCCCCTCAGTGTAATACAGAACCATTGCAGTGCCGCTGTCTGTCTGTCTGCCATTGAAGATCATTGAGGGTATAGTGAGCACACTGGGGTCCCATTCTACCAGCCTCACCCCATTGTAGCTGCCATTGTAATACAGACACTATTTTCTATATGCACACCCACACACACACACACACTGAGGCACACACACACACACACACAAACACAGAGGTACTGACATGCACACACACACACTCTCTCTCTCACACACACACACACGCACACACTCACAGAGCTGCTTTGTTTCAGCAGGGAAGTGCTTTCTTCTCTCCCTCACACACTGTGTAAAGGGGGGTGGATGTGCCCCTCAGTGTTCAAAGTTATATTAAATTGATTAGACCATACAACTGAATCTTTTCCCATCACTTGACAATGCAGCTACTGTTCAACCACCTTTACTGATTTAGTTTTTTGTATTTTCGGTCACCTGATCACTCTTCAATTGAACAGACTACAACATTGCCTGCTGGTGGTACAGCAGCTGTTCTTTTCTCAGAAAAGTGGACCTTTGGTGCCACCTAGTGGCTATTCCTCATAGTTACACCCAAAGCTCCAGTAACCCTTCATACATGCCTTGTATTAAAACTGTTTTTTTTTTTTTTTTTTTTTTTAAACCCAGGCCCTGATTGACTTCAAAATGTACAGGTTTGGTTTAATTTAAAATTACTAAAAGAAACAACCAAATTCAATGGCAAATGTTTGGACCAGAAGTCTTCAGTCTTCAGGTTTCCGTTTGTTTCTAAGCATGCATTGTTTTCCAGTGCACATAAACAGTACATACAGACACAGTATATTGCAAAAAACACAGACCTGGTTGATCAAGGTGGAGTGGCAAGTTTCTCTGAACAAACAAAACAGGCAGATAGGTGTATTTGTGAAGTGTTCCCTGAATGTCCCGGCTGGCTGTAGGTAGAGTCACCACGACGAGACTTGAAAGCAGCGTTCTGTTTATTTAGGTGAACACAGCAGAGCAGAGTTACAAATGTAACGGGGTCGAAATGACCCTTTATTTCACATTTCTATTTTGCACTTATTCGTTATTTGTATATTTTGATTTGCGCATGTTTTCTTTGATCCGGCACGTTCATTGATTTTATAAGCTAATTAATTAATGATTCAGCAATTGAAAATACACACCTGACGATAAATACCCCTTGATTTTAGTTTTCCATGATGGCCATCCACCGTTTGTCTTGTCTATCTGTCTGTGCGTGTAGGAGAGGGGACCTGAGACGGAATGAAAATAAATGGTAAACCTAGAACTTGTTGGTGCTGCTGTGACGATGACAATGATGATGATGATGACGATGATGACGATGATGATGATGACGATGATGATGATGATGATGATGATGAATAGTGTTTATCGATGTCCCCTCCTCTGCACGCACTGGCATTTTGTGTTTTGTGTTTGTTTTTAAACAGGTTATTTTTATTTTCAGATTTTTACTGTGATTTTAAACGAAACCCCTGTTTAATAGTTTTTTTTTTTGTAGTCAAGGGTTACCTTGCAGGTGTTACACAAACAATTCACAGAACAGACACTGCAATGTTTCTGTAAATACAGTGTAGTGGGATTGTTCACGTGTGGGTCTGTACCCACCTCATACAGTGTAGTGGGATTGTTTATGTGTGGGTCTGTACTCATCTCCGCTCAGCAAGAATCACACTGCGATCTGCTGAAAAGAAATGGAAGAGAACCAAACTCCCTGCTGCCCTAGACCTTTACCGCACTCTCCTCTCCTCCTTCTCCTCTACTCTCTCCTCTGCTAAATGTGCTTATTTCCAATCTGTAATCCAAGCCTCCACTAACAACCCACATAAACTATTCTCTACCTTCTCCTCCCTCCTAAACCCTCCCCCCCTCCTTCTCCCTCCTCTATCTCCCATGACGACTTTGCCTCCTTCTTCTCTTCTAAAATCTCAGATATCCGCAAACTCTTTACCACCTCTCCCTCCCCTGCACCCCCTCCTGCTCCAACCCCTACACCCACTACATCCCCTACTAACTCGCCCTCCCTCTCCACCTTCTTGTCCCTCTCAGACTCTGACCTCTCCTCCCTGCTCCAGGGTCACAAACCCACCACGTGTGCCTTGGACCCCCTCCCCACTCACCTCTTTCAAGCTGCTGCTCCTGCTCTACTCCCCTTCATCTCCTCACTCCTCAACACCTCTCTACTTTCTGGCATCTTTCCCTCTGCCTTCAAAAAAGCCTCTATCACTCCCCTCCTCAAAAAACCTACCCTCGACCCCACCTCCCTCCAGAGCTACCGTCCTGTCTCCCTCCTACCCTTCCTCTCCAAAACCCTCGAGCGGACTGTACACCGCCAGCTCTCTGCTTTCCTGTCCAACCACTCTCTGCTTGACCCTCTCCAATCTGGCTTCCGCTCTGCTCACTCCACTGAAACCGCCCTCCTGTCTGTCACCAACTCACTTAAGTGTGCCCGAGCTGCCTCTCTCTCCTCTGTCCTAATTCTCCTCGACCTCTCTGCTGCCTTTGACACTGTTGATCACTCTATTCTACTATCATCTATTGCTGACCTGGGGATCTCTGGCACTGCTCTGGCCTGGTTCTCCTCCTACCTCTCCAACCGCACTTACCAGGTAACCTGGCGTGGAGCAACCTCCGCACCTCACCCTCTCTTAACTGGAGTCCCCCAAGGGTCAGTCTTGGGTCCTCTCCTGTTCTCTCTCTACACCCACTCTCTGGGCCCCCTCATCGCATCCTATGGTTTCTCATACCATTTCTATGCTGATGATGCTCAGATTTTCCTCTCTTTTCCCACCTCTGACTCCACCATCTCCTCCCGTATCTCTACCTGTCTGTCTGCTATTTCCTCCTGGATGCACTCGCATCACCTCAAACTCAACCTCTCTAAATCTGACCTCCTTTTCTTTCCCTCCTCCTCCCCCTCCTCTGATCTCTCTATCTCTGTTCCTCTGGAATCTACCACACTCTCTCCCTTCCTCCGCTAAGAACCTTGGAGTCACCCTGGACCCCTGCCTCTCTTATTCCCAGCACATCTCCACTCTGGCACACACTTGCCGATTCTTCCTGAGCAACATCTGAAGAATCCGACCCTTCCTCACCAACTATGCTACCCAGCTCCTGGTCCAGGCCCTGGTACTCTCCCGCCTAGACTACTGCAACTCCCTCCTGGCTGGCCTCCCTGCGTCCGCCACCCGTCCGCTCCAGCTCATCCAGAACTCTGCTGCCCGCCTGGTGTTCTCTCTGCCTCGCTTCGCCCACGCTACTCCACTACTCCGCTCGCTCCACTGGCTCCCGATCACCGCTCGCATCCAGTTCAAGACTCTTGTACTAGCCTACAGATGCCTTGACCAGACTGCACCCAGCTACCTCCAGACCCTCATCTCTCCCTACACCCCCACTCGACCTCTCCGCTCCGCCTGCACTAGAAGACTAGCTCTACCTCCGCTACGCTCCCCTGCCTCCAGAGCCCGCTCCTTCTCCACCCTTGCTCCGCAGTGGTGGAATGACCTTCCTACAGATGTCAGGACTGCCCAGTTCCCTGACCACATTCCGGCGCCTCCTTAAGACTCACCTCTTCAAAGAGCACCTGTAGAACTCCTCTGTTTGTATCCTGGGACACTATCACCCTTCATGTAAATGTGCTTTATTTTGCTCTTATCAGCCCCCTATTTTACTGCATTTAATCCTGTACTTCAGAATACTGTAATCTGCCAAGTTTTTAACCTGTAGTACTTTGTATTTAATCACATCCTGATGTAACTATCACTATTTAATCATATCCTGATGTAACTATCACTATTATCTGCTGTATTATTGAATTGTGGTTTGTCACACTTGTACTTTGCTTGAACAAAAGTTATTGTATTTCTTGCTCTTATTGTATTAATTGTATTGTAACGCTTGAAATGTTTTTGCTTACGATTGTAAGTCGCCCTGGATAAGGGCGTCTGCTAAGAAATAAATAATAATAATAATAATGTTCTGCTCTCAAGTGATCCATATCAATGATAAATGTAGTTTTCTGAGTAGTTTTATAGAACGCTGACATGTCACATGACTCAGGGGGGACGCGCATAGCAACAGAACGCTGAAACGTCACATGACTCAGGTGGGACGCGCATAGCAACAGAACGCTGACACGTCACATGACTCAGGAGGGGACGCGCATAGCAACAGAACGCTGTCACGTCACATGACTCAGGAGGGGACGCGCATAGCAACAGAACGCTGACACGTCACATGACTCAAGGGGGGAGAAATTTGCCATGACAACGGCACAGAGTGCGCAGTTTCGTGCTGTGTGAATAACAGCGATTTTAAAGAATTTGAAAGAATTTTTTTTTTTTTAAGAATTTTAAACTTTTTTTTCGCTTTTATCGTCTTTTCCAGTCCATGTATTACACTCACTCACACTCATTTAATCTGAAATAGCTTTGGTCTTGAATTGAAGTTTGAATTTCCATCGACTGGGATATTTAATCGTTTGTTTCTACATCGCTATACTCGGTGCTTACTTTGTGCCGGGGCTCAGCCCCGGAACCTCTGGGCGAACAGAGTCATATTCCCGGGACCTCCAGTTAAAAATCTTGAGCGCCTTTAAGTAAGATGTCTCTGGCTGCGCTATTGTCTTTTATAAACACAAATAATATTACTTGATTTGAAAAACGTCATGAACGATACAAGCAACTTCTTACACTACTTGGTTTGATTAAATGAGTAGAACACAACAAAATATGAAAGCGGAACATTAATATCAACAAAGAACAACGACAACCTTTTAATGAAAAAATATATATTGTAGCCCACTTCAATAGGAACATTAGCTTGCTATATTATATTAAACCAAAACAATAAAAAATAACGATCTGGATCTCTCTTGGCTTTTTCAATTAATATAATTTAATTAATAGAGAATCAAAACATACTAAGATCACAGCTACCTAGCCTCAGTTTAATTGATGTTTTTTGTAATCTACCAGCGGCTTCTGTTGCAGACACATCGCTGATAATAGTGCAGACCGCGGGGCAAACCAATGCGCGGGGGGGGGATTTATTTACACATGCTTTTATGTATTTATTATCAGTTCTGCGGTTGCCTTTTCTTAATTTCTCTGCAGCACTCCTGCTTTGTATATGATGTAGAACACGTGATTGTAAACAGCTAACACTAGCACGTGCAATACTCTTTCAAATACACGTGTTATGATTTTGAATGCGCGCTTCTTCAGGACGGTATTATTGTCATTGCATTCGCCCCGGCTCCTCTTTCTTTACACATTAAGCACTGGCTATATATACTGTAGCTGGACCTGGCAACGAGGCGTGCAATTTTATAGAGGGGGCTCCGAGGAAGACGCGGGGAATGTCATGGGACTGTATGGGACACTTTCATTACATATCGTGCCCGTCTTTAACACTGCATTTATTAAATCACGACACTCATTCAATCTGAAATAACTTCGGAGCAGTGTTAGAGCTATAGACTATAGCATAGATACACGGGAATTGTAAGTCCTATTCTGAAATGATGTTGAAGATGATGTGGCAGGTCCACGGATGACATCCTTCCACGTCCCTCAGTTTGTGGTGGTTGAGCAGCGCTGGCTGTTTCAGCCTGTAGAGCGGCTCTTACAGCAGCAGCAGCTGCGCGCTCGATGATTGCATGTGAGTTACTGGAATCCGCCAGGATGTCTTTCTGAATGTGAACCTGACCGAGTCCGTGGAGATTCACCCGCCCGTCCGAAGAATGATGACGTCACGAAGAGGGCGGGGCGCGTCTGCATACACACTCCAGATTTAGCTGCCAGTTAAATATTTAGCTAAATGTTAAATCTTGTTAGTATTAAACTGTATATTTAAAAGTTAAAAATTAATAATTCAAAATGAAACATAACCTTAACTGATACAAAATTGTTTAAAATACAATGCTCCCATGGCACTCCATTAGCAACACAGACGTTTCCAAAAACGAACCCAGCATTTGAGTAAATGTGATAACAAGAAGCGGTCAGGATGATTTCAAACAGCATGAAAAGATAAGGGGCCGGTCTAAAGAAAGAGAAAGAAAAATGACATTTGAAGCGCTCTACTCTTTAACAATAGACTTGTTTCATTTGTGTTGCAGAGGAGAAACCCAGCTAACTGAGGAACGAGTGATTCAGTAGAGAGAGGCATGGACCTGACTCCAAGGAGAAGAAGAAGGAGTAAAGAGAATGACACGCCTGATATGTCACAAGAGCCTGCCAGGTACTGAAAGTCTTTTCTTATTAGTTCACAGTGCGGCGGCATGCTGAATAATACCTTTACTAAGAAGCTGTTCAGGAATCCAAATCACTGAGCTGAGTCTCAAGCCCAGGGTTAGAGTCCAGACCTCTCTGTGCTTTACAATGCTTCCCTATGCTTTACCAGACCTCTTTCTCTCTCATTCCCCTCTTTCTTTCTCATTCTCATTTGAAAAACCATGTTAAAGAGTATTAAGAAATGAGAAAAAGTCAGTCTATCACGTTAATTTTTTTTATTAAATCACATTACTAAAATCTGAAATATTAAACATTTTATGGAAATCAAAAAACAAAAACACACACACAATAAAGCAAACTTAAGTTCACTTTTTTAAAAACTGTTACAGCACTGAGTATTGGATGTCATTTTCTAAAATATATATAAAACAACCATTCTTAAAAAATAAATTAAATACAGTTACTTCGTATGAAATCCATTCGTTGCTAAAAACAAATAATTCACCTCGTTTTGCTCTGCAGGTGGCGCCGTTTTACCCCCTAACTTTCATCCAAAGTTGTGTCAGATTGAACATTCCCTTCACCGAGGAGTGGAGAGGACAGACAGGGAGTTCAATACAAAGGGTTTCTTACAACACAAAACAGTCTAGTTCAGCTGGCAGATTGTTACAGGGGAATTATAATCCCAAAGCCAAAACCCAGGATAGAGCGGCTCAGTGAATGTGGTTTGGAATCTGTGCAGGAGGGTCATTGTGTCAGAGACGCCATAAAAGGACAGCGTGCCGGCATTAAAGTCCAGATACACTCCTATTCTGGGGTAGCGGGGGGCAGTTATTGCAGTTTTATTGTTATTGTGCTGGGCAGTGTAACTGGAGTCAGAGCAGTCCAAACTCCAGGACTTGTCATTGTATCCAAGGCCACAGGAGCCATCCCATCCTTTCCTGCTGATTCCTTTATATGTGACTCCTATAGAAGCCCCTCCTCCACTCCACTCAATCTCCCAGTAACAGCGAGTCCCAGACAAACCCTCTCTGCAAAGCACTTGGGGATAGCGATCAAATCTCTCTGAGTGATCGGGATATCTCTGGATCTCTCCCCGTGTCACCTTTCTGTTCCCTTCAGACAGACAGAGCTCTTCATACGCTGTGTTGGGGTCCAGAGTGAGCTGACAGGAATCTGATTGAAGAGAAGAGGACGGGTAGAGGAGAGACGGTTAGAAAAGTCAAATCACTGAGAAAATCAACAGTCATTGTCTGCTGCATCCTCACATCCTGTTTATGGAAGGTGTGTGTGTTGTTTTAATTATTTTTTTAATACATTTTGACCACTTTTTTAAACTTTTAAATTGCATTTTCTGCCTCAAGATGGCTTCCCACGGACTGGCATGGACCTCTCAGAACTACATTTCCCATCATCCTCCGTTCACTGGTAATTCCATCTCAATTACATATGTGAGCAGGAGGATGATGGGAAATGTAGTTCTGAGAGGCCCATGCAGTTACATGTGAAGCTATCTATAAGTATAAAAAAGTGGTCAAAATGTAAAAAAAATAAAAATAATTAAAACAATACACACACCTCACGTAAACTGTTGTAGCAACACATGGGAGCATGCAACACAATAAAATACAAAGGACCTTATGAACCCTTTAAACCCTCTTGCTGTTTGATTGTTTTGTTCATAATAATTCCTCGATCTTATCAAACTTCTTCAATTGGAACCAATCAAATGCAGCTCTGCATACAATTACAGTTCACTTAATGTTCCTACAGGGTATGTGTTGCCATTTTACCCACTCAGACCCCTTGCTTACTAAATATCTTCAATAGAATATCATCCACTCTTCAAATATCTGTCTAATATTTTAATGAGCAATCCATCCCACAAGTGCAGTGATACTGCAATATACATTTACTACCAGCACAGGATGACTGGGAGGGATAGCTGTTCATTTTACCCCACAACTGGTTTCACATGCATTGTACATGTATTAAAAGATGGGATGATTATCTATTCAGGGATACCAAGATATTTAGGGAGAGAAAGGTCTGAGTGGAAAGACAGGCAACAAATGCCCCTCCCCCTGTCATTCTGCATGTATTCATCTGAACCAATACATGTTGGAGAGGAGTGTAGATTAATGGCTTCACAATTACTAATAAATAATAATAATTGCTGCCCTCAAGCTCCACCCCTCCCTGTTCTGTAGTGTTAGCTCTTCTCACTGGAGTGACACATCTTTCAATCAAATGTTTCAGTGCAAACAGACTTACATTTTAAAAACTCAGCTCTGTTCCTTTGCTCTGGAGCCTGCAGACTGTAAACTGCAACTTCATTCACTGGGCAGAAAAAATAGAGAGAGAAATATAATTGAAACATGTGGATTAATACACAACACACACAAGACTCCAAACAGCAATCTGAAAAGAAACAAGGCTTGTTCACTGAATTTCAGGTGTAAAAATCCGTACTTCAAGATGTTCATGATTACAATGAATATGTATTCCTTCTGTATCGGTGCAGCAGCCAAAGTCAATGTGAACACGTCTGCCACTGCACTGGAGTCTTGTGTTCCTTCCTCTCCATCACATATCTTTGCCCAACAGTACGGTGTCCATATTAGGATACCCTTGTGCATCAAACATACAACAGTCATTGTCTGCTCCATCCTCACATCACTTCCTCCTCTCTGCTTCATCAGTCCGTTCCATCCTGCATGCTCCCTCCTACCACCTCCCTGCTCCCTTCTGCATGCACCCTTCTTCCTCCAGTCTGCTTCATCACTCCCTGCTCCTTCCTCCCTGCTCCCTTCTCCCTGCTCCCTCCTCCATGTTGCCTCCTCCCACTTATGTGCTCCCTCCTCCTTGCTCACTCTTTCATGCTCCCTCCTCCCTGCTGTCACTTCCAGTCTTCATGCTCCATTCTCTCTGCTCCCTCATCCCTGTTGCCTCTTTTCTGTCTCCTCCCTGATCTCTCCTCCATGCTCCCTCCTCTCTCTTCCACCCTCTCCTACATGCTCCCTGCTTAATTCTCCCTTCTCCCTCCATGCTCCCTCTCCCATGCTCCCTGCTCTGCCCTCCCTGCTCCCTCCTCCATGCTCCCTGCTCTGCCCTCCCTGCTCCCTCCTCCATGCTGCCTCCTCACTCCTTCCTCCTCTCTGCTGCCTCCTCCCTTCTCAATACTACATTATTTATATAGCCAACAATCTGCAAGAGGTCTTTATTAATGTCTTGCAAGTCCTGCCCCTCCTCAAGCCAGTGTCTATTTGAAAATTCTCTACCAAAGGAATCTATTTCACACCAACCTGTTGTGGTTATTTTGACTAATTCCCCCTTGCAGAAGTCCTCAATATGGTCTTTAAGTTCAGATACAGCTTTCCTCACAGCCCCAAAAGAGATGTCTGTATTGACAGTAACGCTGGGTAAGTCTCCAGCTTCAGGAGGGGCACCGAGAGACTGGAAATTCTACAACAGGAAAGTGGAGAAAAGGAGTTTTCACTGAAACAGAATGGGGTCCAAAACATTCCTGGGGAAAAGCAAGGATTCATTCATTTGGAGAGGTATGTCTGAAACCGTCCCAGTTATGGACTTGAGATTTTCTAACAAGCAGTGATGTTACCTGTAGAAAATGGATGTGATCCTGTGTCTCTGAAAGCTGTTTCAGCTCAGTGTTTCTCCTCTTTAGCTCAGCAATCTCCTGCTCCAGATTCTTCATGCGTCCTTCAGCCTGATTCACTGCAGCTTTCTCGTTAGCTCCAATCAGCTCAATAACCTCAGTGTGGATCTTCTCAATGGATCGGATCAGCTCAGTAAAGATCTTCTCACTTTCCTTTATTTCTATGCATGCAGATCTCTGAGTGAAAGAACACAGTAGAGGAGACATGGTTAGAATTGATATCAAAAACACATCAGGCATAGACAGTAAACTTCTGTAGATGTGTTTCAGTCCATCTGTTAATAATAATAATAATAATAATAATAATAATAATAATAATAATAATACCCTCTTTTCAATACCCACTTTCAGTGACTCCACAGCCTGTTTCATCTCTTCAATTTCTTTCAGTCTCTCCTGGATTCTCTGTTGTATTTCTGCCTGTGTCTCTCCCAGCTGCTTCTGTGTAGAAACACAGTGACACAGTGACATTTCTGATGCGGCATTGAGTGATATCCTGTCACACCCATCACAGGCCTGTTTAAGTATGCTATTGAAACTGACAGAATAATTTTAGTTCAAATATATGTTATGTTTTCTTGTCCCCTTACCTCTTTACAATGTGTGCAATAATTCTGAGTCAAATATATTTTGACTTCAGTTCTAGTTGCAGGCCATAGACATCTGTAGCACAGGCTAGATCAGACAACATGTTTGTATAGTTGTAAGATACAACACCATCTAGTGCACAGCTGCCAGCAATACAAAAGGACACTTGATCCACAGTAGCTGTCCACTAGATGGTACTGTTTCATACTAGTAACAGTGAATGATGGCTGATCTAGCATGTGTTACATGTTTGTTTTGTCAAGCACCTAAGAAACTGAAGCAGTTTTCTCTTTAATGGATATTTAGGGCTTCTGATTTCTGTTTTTAATCGATAAACACAAATAAAACAGCCCTGATACAAAACAATGAAATCCGTGTATACCCAATAAACACCAGAAAAACACTGGACATGGTTACTCAATTCACGTTGACTTCACCCCTTTCCATGTGAAAAAATACAATAAAATAACCTAAAACAGAACAAACAAACAAAAACATTTCTCATCTTGTATATTGAATATCATATTAATCTTGTATATTGAATATCATATTAATCTTGTATATTGAATATCATATTAATCTTGTATATTGAATATCATATTAATCTTGTATATTGAGTATCATATTAATCTTGTATATTGTATCTCATATTAATCTTGTATATTGAGTATCATATTAATCTTGTATATTGAATATCATATTAATCTTGTATCGTGTATATCATATTAATCTTGTATATTGTATGTCATATTAATCTTGTACATTGTATATCATATTAATCTTGTACATTGTATATCATATTAATATTGTATATTGTATATCACATTAATCTTGTATATTGAGTATCATATTAATCTTGTATATTGAGTATCATATTAATCTTGTATATTGTATCTCATATTAATCTTGTATATTGAGTATCATATTAATCTTGTACATTGTATATCATATTAATATTGTATATTGTATATCACATTAATCTTGTATATTGAGTATCATATTAATCTTGTATATTGAGTATCATATTAATCTTGTATATTGTATCTCATATTAATCTTGTATATTGAGTATCATATTAATCTTGTATATTGAATATCATATTAATCTTGTATCGTGTATATCATATTAATCTTGTACATTGTATATCATATTAATCTTGTACATTGTATATCATATTAATATTGTATATTGTATATCACATTAATCTTGTATATTGAGTATCATATTAATCTTGTATATTGAGTATCATATTAATCTTGTATATTGTATCTCATATTAATCTTGTATATTGAGTATCATATTAATCTTGTACATTGTATATCATATTAATATTGTATATTGTATATCACATTAATCTTGTATATTGAGTATCATATTAATCTTGTATATTGAGTATCATATTAATCTTGTATATTGTATCTCATATTAATCTTGTATATTGAGTATCATATTAATCTTGTATATTGAATATCATATTAATCTTGTATCGTGTATATCATATTAATCTTGTATATTGTATGTCATATTAATCTTGTATATTGTATGTCATATTAATCTTGTATATTGTATATCACATTAATCTTGTATATTGAGTATCATATTAATCTTGTATATTGAGTATCATATTAATCTTGTACATTGTATCTCATATTAATCTTGTACATTGTATATCATATTAATCTTGTACATTGTATATCATATTAATATTGTATATTGTATATCACATTAATCTTGTATATTGAGTATCATATTAATCTTGTATATTGAGTATCATATTAATCTTGTATATTGTATCTCATATTAATCTTGTATATTGAGTATCATATTAATCTTGTATATTGAATATCATATTAATCTTGTATCGTGTATATCATATTAATCTTGTATATTGTATGTCATATTAATCTTGTATATTGTATGTCATATTAATCTTGTATATTGAATATCATATTAATCTTGTATCGTGTATATCATATTAATCTTGTATATTGTATGTCATATTAATGTTGTTTATTGTATGTCATATTAATCTTGTATATTGAATATCATATTAATCTTGTATATTGAATATCATATTAATCTTGTATATTGTATATCATATTAATCTTGTATAGTGCATATCATATTAATCTTGTATCGTGTATATCATATTAATCTTGTATATTGAATATCATATTAATCTTGTATATTGAGTATCATATTAATCTTGTATATTGTATATCATATTAATCTTGTATATTGAGTATCATATTAATCTTGTATCGTGTATATCATATTAATCTTGTATATTGAATATCATATTAATGTTGTTTATTGTATGTCATATTAATCTTGTATATTGAATATCATATTAATCTTGTATATTGTATATCATATTAATCTTGTATATTGAATATCATATTAATGTTGTTTATTGTATGTCATATTAATCTTGTATATTGAATATCATATTAATCTTGTATATTGAATATCATATTAATCTTTTATATTGTATATCATATTAATCTTGTATATTGAATATCATATTAATCTTTTGTATTGTATATCATATTAATCTTGTATATTGAATATCATATTAATCTTGTATATTGAATATCATATTAATCTTGTATATTGTATATCATATTAATCTTTTATATTGTATATCATATTAATCTTGTATATTGAATATCATATTAATCTTTTGTATTGTATATCATATTAATCTTGTATATTGAATATCATATTAATCTTGTATATTGAATATCATATTAATCTTGCATATTGTATATCATATTAATCTTCTTTTTTATGTTTTTTGCTTTTTAAGTGAGGTTCTTGACTTTGCTGGGAATGCTATTTTTGAACAGTTTTACCAATTAAACTATAATATCTTAAACAATGAAACTGATCTATGATTTTATTAAGTCACAAGATACATATAAAAAACACTAGGAATATAAATCATGCTAATTTTACACTACAAATTCCAATGCAACACAAAACAGCTGAACAAATCCTTCTTACCCTGTGAGGCAGGGCTGAGGTCCTGCACATGTAAATAGTGTGTTTTTGTTTGATTGTAAATAATGTTTTTGATAATCAAGATTGTGCTAGATATGGCAGGGCATATTCAAATCCAGGTGTGGAATGTGGCCAGGTGTTAACTGATTAATTGATTATCTCTTAGCCCCGGCCACATGCCTTTAAAAAGGGTCTGAAAAGCCAGTTTCTTGATTCTACAAGCAGGGATACAGACTGTCTGGGAAGGAGAGTGTTGCTGTAGGATCCTCACGACTGCGTGTGTTAACCAGGGTGAGAAAAACACAAGAGGAAAAATGTATCTCGGATCACTGTGTGAGTTAACCAGGATCGCTAGCACTGGAAGGAATAGGGAACAAGTTTAGGGGATTTTAATCCCACCCAAGTCTAGAGAGGAGGTGTCAGGGAGACTGTTCCTGGAGTGGAACCTCCTTTCTTGTTTGGTCATCTTTTATTTTCTAGCTGTTTTCAAGCAGTGTTTTGTTTTGAATATTTTGTGTTTTTGTATCAAAGAAAACCTCCTGTGTCTCTCCTGTCAATCAGCGATAGCCACACCTGTAACAACACCCCTGTTACACCCTGAAATGCATTGTAGTACATCATAGTTTAGAAAGAGCAATTAAAAAACTAGGGCTCTTTAAATAGCTCTTAATATACAATTAAAATCTGATCTGATGTGGAACTGTATAACCTGGTAAACAGACATGTTAAATATCCCAGGGAATTCTTATCTTCTATGATAGCTACAAGGAAATGGTTCAAACCCTTACCTGTTTCACACTCCTTTCTACCTCAGCTGAGACTGTATCATGGCTCTTGTGTTCATCTTGTGCACACAGCCAGCAAATACACGTCTGATCGGTTCTACAGAAGACCTCCAAAACCTTCTGGTGTTCAGCACAAAGCTTCTGCTCCAGATCTCCAATTGCATTGATCAGCTTGTGTCTCTTTAATGTTGTAACTTCACTGTGAGACTTGACGTGTGTTTCACAGTAAGAGGCCAGGCACGTCAAACAGGATTTCACAGCTTTGAACTTTCTCCCAGTGCAGAAATCACACGGCACATCTCCAGGTCCAGCATAACTTTGAGCAGGAGGAGGATTGAGTCCTGCCTTCTTTAATTTCTCCACAACTTCAGCCAGCATGGTGTTTCTGCGCAGAACAGGCCTTGGGGTAAAGGTCTCTCTGCACTGGGGGCAGCTGTAGACACCTGTATGATCAGTCTGATCCCAGCAGTTCTTAATACACCCCATACAGTAACTGTGTCCACATGGAATAGCGACTGGATCCTTCAATAGCTCCAGACACACTGAACAGCTAAACTGATCCTCTGACCACAAGTTTGAAGCCATTGTTGCTGCAGTGAGACAGAGAGAATGACGATTTCACAACAGAAACTTCACTGTTCTGATTTCCTGGAATTGTGTACAGCTCTGAGAGGCGGGGTTTGGGACTGAGGCCAGGTTTAGACAAGCAGGAGGAGCAGAAATTGCTGAATCAGTGTGAGAGGGGCGGAGAGGAGAGAGTTGTGAGTGGGACTGGAGTTTGAGAATGGCATTGTCACAGTAACCCTTCTATAGCTACAGTATGTATTTGACTGCACTAGACCTTCACTTCTGTGTGGGTCTGAATCCTCAGAAGTTCACAAGGGAAGTGAGTTTGGTGAAGTTCGATCTTCGTGGGCATTAATCCACATCTCAAAGTCCATTAGTCCTCAACCACAAACTTGTCTCTGAGCACCAACTGCTTTCTTCCCTCCAGTTCAGGGCAAGCTTGAGGCACAGAGTCTGAACTGCTCACCCCCCTAAGAGAACGTGAAGGGTGGTCCCTCCAGTCCAGGGGAGGCTGTATATTATGAGAACTAGACATGTTCTAGTGTTATCAGCCAGGGTGTGTACGTTACTGACATACTCATTTATTACAGTGCTGATTTCATGAGTTAAAACCATTTTATACAGAACAGACACTCAAACAAAGCTTACAATCAAGGGACCTACTTTTGAAATCTGTGCACTATTTGTTTTATTCATTTCAGACAATGTCTTCCCTCTCATCAGCAGAACATCGTTCTCTCAAGTCCCTTTTCGTTTTGCTGTTGCTCGTTTTGTTTTCCACACTTACTTATTTTCACTCTCTTTGACTCAGGTGAAGCCCATTGATCCTGCAGCCCCCACACTGGTTTCCTCTCCCCGTTCACTTCCTTCCTTCCTGTGTTACAGGTAATAGGACCCCACCTCCTGACCCCCTTCATCAAACATTTCAAAGAGATTTCATTTCAATCAGCCATGCTGCTGTGTTTTCATGAACAGATACAATTGTTCATTTTGAAAACTCTCCTGATAGATAGATATTAATGAACACTCATGGGGACCACACTGAGGTTAAAGGTTTAAACGTCATCATGTTCTTTACATTTCTTACCTGATGAGGATTTTCTGTTGCTGTTTCTGATTAGATTTTATTCACGGTGCTTACTAACTATTTAAGCAAAACATTGCTTCTGTTTGACTGCTGTGTTAGAGTGTCTAGTTCTGTACAGGAATATGAGAAGGATGGAACTCCAGCCATTGGAATAGTTGCGTCAATACCCTCGATTCACCATGAAGTGTGATCCTGGGCTGGAATCACAATATGTGCATTCATTTTCCCAGCAATGACAGACACAACAGAACAGCACAGACCTGTCAGCACTTATTGATGCTAGACCCCTGCGATATGAGAACCAGGCAGAGCCGCAGTGACTGCTTCAGTTGTTCTCCAGATCCCTGGCATCGATTCTGGGATGTATAAAAGCTGCATCTCCCTGTTGCCAGTCAGTTTCAGTTCCAATGGTAGAACAGCACATCAGATCCTATTGCAGTGACTTTGAGAGAGGGCTGACAGTAGGAAGTGCTCGCTTCACTGCCGTATCCAAGACTGCACACAATCCTGATGTTTCATTCACAAGGAACAACAGTCTCCACAGTGATAGGACTCTCTCTATGTGTGGCTCATTCTGGAGAACAGACTTCCACCTCAATGCAATAACATACAAGTTCCCTGGCAAATTACATTTAATAGAGAAAAGTGTAAAGTACTGCACGCAGGCAATAAAAATGTGCATTATCAATATCATATGTGAGATACTGAAATTGAAGAAGGAATCTATGAAAAAGACCTAGGAGTTTATGTTGACTCAGAAATGTCTTCATCTAGACAATGTGGGGAAGCTATAAAAAAAGGCCAACAAGATGCTCAGATATATTCTGAAAAGTGTTGAATTTAAATCAAGGGAAGTAATGTTAAAACTTTACAATGCATTAGTAAGACCTCACCTCCAATATTGTGTTCAGTTCTGGTCACCTCGTTACAAAAAGGATATTGTTGCTCTAGAAAGAGTGCAAAGAAGAGCAACCAGAATTATCCCAGGTTTAAAAGGCATGTCGTATGCAGACAGGTTAAAAGATTTGAATCTATTCAGTCTTGAACAAACAATACGCAGTGATCGGATTCAAGCATTCAAAATCCTAAAAGGTATAGACAATGTCGACCCAGGGGACTTCTTTGACTTTTTTGACCTGAAAAAAGAAACAAGGACCAGGGGTCACAAAAGGGGCATTCAGAACAGAAAAAATGAGGCACTTTTTTACACAGAGAATTGTGAGGGTCTGGAACCAACTCCCCAGTAATGATGTTGAAGCTGACACCCTGGGATCCTTCAAGAAGCTGCTTGATGAGATTCTGGGATCAATAAGCTACTAACAACCAAACGAGCAAGATGGGCTGAATGGCCTTCTCTCGTTTGTAAACTTTCTTATGTTCTTATATTCTTATGAAGGAATTAGTGGCTGATGGGAATCACAGAGGGATGATCATGCATCCCTCCAGAACAATTTAAATGCCTTGCAGACTCTCAATCTGCCAGGACCAATCACTGTCATCTGGCTGGCCTGGGGGCCCTACACCCTACTGACAGTGGTATGGCAAGTGATTCAGTCCCAGGGGGGTCCTATACCCTACTGACAGTGGTATGGCAGGTTTATCAGTCCCAGGGGGGTCCTACACCCTCCTGACAGTGGTATGGCAGGTGATTCAGCCCCATGGTGTCTGTTTTGACACTGATGTGCTCGTCTGTCTGTTTAGATGTTGTTTCTTGAAGGGTTTTTAGGCTCCTCTGTAACAGTTCGTTCTTCACTCTTCAATAATAGCAATGCATTGGAGCAGCTGTCCAGCAGATATTTCACATGATTCCCTTTGATTGGAATTGAAGCAGCTCACTGTCACTCTGTCACTGTGTAATATTGCATTATACTGGAGAGGGATCCTGGGTTTGTCTGCAGCATTGATCTCTGATGAAAGCCTGGCTGACAGACGTCAGAGTGTTTTACAATGGAGAAGAAACCAGTTTGCAGTTCTGAGTGTGGCTCTTAATTATTACCAATGCTTCTGATTATTTTACAGTCGCTCCTGAGTTAAGCAACATCACTTGTGTTGAGTGAAATTCTGTAAAATGTCACTTTTGAATTCAATAAGACGATGTACTTTCTTCGATTGTATTTATTTCTGTTCATTTTGACAGTAAAATAAATCTAATATATGTGAAGGTTTAGTGTAAAAAGTCGAATTCAAATCCAACACATCTTACCACGCAACCCCCTCCTCTCACACATCATGTGTTATATATTATATTTGAAATGGTGAGGATACACAGGTCCTTATTATCACAGTGTTTACGACTGGTAACATTAGAGCTATCAGGGTCGTTACTGATCTGAACAGCAATGCAGGGGGATTCCTCAGTGCTGTAAAATGCTCTAAAAAACCCTCCTTGATCAAAGGGAAGCTGCTATCCAACCACCCTTGTATTGAGGAGACTAAACTGCAGTTCTTTGTTTCTCCCAGCAGGGGGTGATAATGCTTCAGTGTTGGATGTATTTTAACCCCTATAGTTCTGACTAGCACTTCTGGATTTCTTCAAAGGGAACACAAACACAGGAAAACCTGCTACATGCAGCACACACTTTTGTGTCATCCACAGGCCTGATTGAAATGGTATTCCAGACATGTATTCTGTGATGTGTAAAAGATGCATCTCCCTGACACAAATCCGTTTCAGTCACGACGGGACCACAGGGCTATAGATCTGACAGACTTTTGATAGAGGGCTGATAAGAGGTGCTTGGTTGGCAGATGCTTCCATTTTCAAGGCGGCACAAATTACTACTGAGGCTTTTTCACAAGGAACAGTCTCTAAAGTGATGTGACTCTCTCTATGTATGGGCCATTCTGACTTGACTGCAGATTTCCACCCCCAATACAACACAACCTGAAGGAATTAGAGGCTGGTAATCATTGAGGAATGGTCCCGTATCCCTCCAGCACAATTTAAAAAGCCCCTTGCAGAATCGCTACCTGACACATCCAATCTGTGCAGTGCTGGCTGCCCATGGAGGCCCTACACCATATTGACACTGCTATGGCAGGTGTTTCTGTTTTTTGTACAAATAATGAAAAACCTTTTTCAATAAGCAGATTTATTTAAAATTCAAAATAAATGACCCATACAATGAAGTGTCAATCGCTACCGCACTCACAGCGGTGCATCAAGATGAAAAGAGAAAGAGACAACAAAGCTCGGGCTGACCAAACGAAAATAGAAAAAACAAATAAAAATAATAACAAATAAAGCATACAACTTGAGTGTAAGAACAAACATTAGTAAAGCTGGGTCGACACTACAATGTCTATGTAAGACCGAATATACCTAAGCAAAGGAAACTGTGACTTAAACCAACTACACCTGTAGACAACCCAGACTAATGAAACAGAAGATCAAACTAGATGGTAACTTTACCAGTACAGTTGTGGGGCTTGCTTTATTGGGAAAGTGGTCAAAGCAGCTGATTTGTGTCAAAAGTCACGTTGTTTACTGATTGTCTCTTGCTTAGAATGTGCGAGAATTTGAAATTTCTCAAAGTTCTATGACAGTTAATTCAACAGTGGGAAGCAGCCTCCTGAAAGAAGTTGATGCGGTTGGGAAAGTGGTCAAAATTTCAGTTGTTTATAAAACGTTAGAGAAAATGTAGTTGATGCGGTTACTAAAACAGGTGTACCTCTTGATTGGTAAAAGTTATTTCTGTTTTGATTTCAGATTTGAATAGCAGAGAAGTAGAGGAAGATTCCGTATACTCTCACTTTTTGTCTTACTTGTTGGGAAAGTGGTCAAAGCAGCTGATTTGTGTCAAAAGTTACATCGTTTACAGGAAATAGAATGCTGGAAGTCTGGGAGTTTTTAAACAATGGGGGAAAAAGTCCCATTAAAGTGAATGAAGATGGACAAAAAAAGGAAAAAAACTTAATAGTTTAAAAAGTATAAAAGATATCAAAAAGTTGTATACAAGCACACTCTTCTAGACCGGTCTACACGTTTTAAAGTTTGAACGGCGTTTGTAGCTTAAACAGTGTAAGAGGAGTAGCGTGCCAAAGAAGAAGAAGAAGTATGTCGAAGATTTAAAAAATTCAAAAACGGCAAGTCTTAAGAGCGCACAGCGTACCAAACAAAACACACCCAGAGATGTCATCACCATCTTTTCTAAATCCCCGGCTACCAAACACACGAGGAAAAAATCAGCCTTAAAACTATGGCAAGCCGATAGGGCCAGAAAAACGAGAAAAGCACAGCAGTAATTAGAAAGTACTAAATCTCAGCAAGGCAATACCAGACATAGAACTGCTGCCAAAACGATTAGATTAGAAAAATAAACTAATGAGCATAGTATTAGTTTATAATAAAGTATCCATTATATATCATATTATTCACTGTTGAAAAATATAAATGGAGTATGCATGTAGTATAATATTAGCAACTAGAATATAAGATAGGACAGAACCTGGCCAGGTCCTCTGCAATTCATTTAAGAATTAAGCAGGTGTTGCGCTTTTTGCAAAACATTGTGTGGCAGTCGCCACACAGTCTATCAATGATCTCTGTGTCCCAGTTTGAATTGCACAGTCTATCAGTGATCGCTCGGTCCAAGTTTGAATTGCACAGTCTATCAGCGATCGCTCGGTCCAAGTTTGAATTGCACAGTCTATCAATGATCGCTGTGTCCCAGTTTGAATTGCACAGTCTATCAATGATCTCTGTGTCCCAGTTTGAATTGCACAGTCTATCAATGATCTCTGTGTCCCAGTTTGAATTGCACAGTCTGACAACGATCACTGTGTCCCAGTTTGAATTGCACAGTCTATCAATGATCTCTGTGTCCCAGTTTGAATTGCACAGTCTATCAATGATCTCTGTGTCCCAGTTTGAATTGCACAGTCTATCAATGATCTCTGTGTCCCAGTTTGAATTGCACAGTCTATCAATGATCTCTGTGTCCCAGTTTGAATTACACAGTCTATCAATGATCTCTGTGTCCCAGTTTGAATTGCACAGTCTATCAATGATCTCTGTGTCCCAGTTTGAATTGCACAGTCTATCAATGATCTCTGTGTCCCAGTTTGAATTGCACAGTCTGACAATGATCTCTGTGTCCCAGTTTGAATTGCACAGTCTATCAATGATCTCTGTGTCCCAGTTTGAATTGCACAGTCTATCAGCGATCGCTCGGTCCAAGTTTGAATTGCACAGTCTATCAATGATCTCTGTGTCCCAGTTTGAATTGCACAGTCTATCAATGATCGCTGTGTCCCAGTTTGAATTGCACAGTCTATCAGCGATCGCTCGGTCCAAGTTTGAATTGCACAGTCTATCAATGATCGCTGTGTCCCAGTTTGAATTGCACAGTCTATCAATGATCGCTGTGTCCCAGTTTGAATTGCACAGTCTATCAGCGATCGCTCGGTCCAAGTTTGAATTGCACAGTCTATCAATGATCGCTGTGTCCCAGTTTGAATTGCACAGTCTATCAGCGATCGCTCGGTCCAAGTTTGAATTGCACAGTCTATCAATGATCTCTGTGTCCCAGTTTGAATTGCACAGTTTATCAACGATCTCTCTATCTCTTGTTTCTCCAGATGAGGAAAGCTGAAGGAGGTTTGGGAAGGGGGGAGCAGCGGATCCAGCGCTCTGATGCCAGGAAGAAACCACACTGTCAGGGGATGAAAACAATCACACAAACAAAGCATCTAGATCCTAAAATAAAATCAATTGGACTATATGAAAGACTTGAGTGCTTTATTTTGTATTGACACCTTTCTGCAATGTGATTCTGTTTGGTATCTGACCATGTGGTGCTCAACTCTGTTGAAATTATCTATGATACCTTAGCCCGTATTTTCAATGACTTTTACTCTAGTCTTTTTAATTCCTTCCTCTTTCTTGAAAGGGGTAGAACACAATTTTACAGAGCCTTGTGAAAACTGGAGGGTAGATTTAAAAATGATATGCAATGAAAAAATGTCCGACCAGAGGGTCGTTGAATTGAAACCCTTTCAAAATAAAAATCCCCCTGTCAATTCTGTAAATCAGTTTTTTCATTTTGCACTTTGAATTTCATTTTGAATTATCCCGGGTTTAAAAGGCATGTCGTATGCAGACAGGCTCAAAGAATTGAATCTATTCAGTCTTGAGCAAAGAAGACTACGCGGCGATCTGATTCAAGCATTCAAAATCCTATAAGGTATAGACAATGTCGACCCAGAGGAGTTTTTCAACCTGAAAAAAGAAACAAGGACCTGGGGTCACAAATGGAGATTAGATAAAGGGGCATTCAGAACAGAAAATAGGAGGCACTTCTTTTACACAGAGAATTGTGAGAGTCTGGAAACAACTCCCCAGTGATGTTGTTGAAGCTGACACCCTGGGATCCTTCAAGAAGCTGCTTGATGAGATTCTGGGATCAATAAGTCTCCAGACAAGCTTCCCAGCGCCAGCACTGTGTGTGTGTGTCAGTACCTGTGTGTGTTTGTGTGTGTGTGTGATTGTGTGTGTGTGTCAGTACCTCTGTGTGTGTGTGTGTGTGTGTGTGTGTGCGTGTCAGTACCTGTGTGTGTGTGTGTGTGTCAGTAACTGTGTGTGTGTGTGTGTGTGTGTGTGTGTGTGTGTGTGTGTGTGTCAGTACCTGTGTGTGTGTGTGTGTCAGTAACTGTGTGTGTGTGTGTGTGTGTGTGTGTGTGTGTGTCAGTACCTGTGTGTGTGTGTGTCAGTAACTGTGGGTGTGGGTGTCTGTGTGTGTGTGTGTGTGTCAGTACCTGTGTGTGTGTGTGTGTCAGTAACTGTGTGTGTGTGTGTGTGTGTGTGTGTGTGTGTCAGTACCTGTGTGCGTGTCAGTATCTGTGTGTGTGTGTGTGTGTGTGTGTGTGTGTGTGTCAGTCTCTCTGTGTGCGGGTCAGTATCTGTGTGTGTGTGTGTGTGTATGTGTCAGTACCTGTGTGCGTGTCAGTATCTGTGTGTGTGTGTGCGTGGCAGTACCTGTGTGTGTGTGTGTGTTTGTGTCTGTGTGTGTGCGTGTCAGTACCTGTGTGTGTGTGTGTGCGTGTCAGTACCTGTGTGTGTGTGTGTGTGTCTGTGGGTCTGTACATGTGTGTGTGTGTGCGTGTGTGTGTCAGTACCTGTGTGTTTGTGTGTGTGTGTGTGTGTGTCAGTACGTGTGAGTGTGTCTTTGTGTGTCTCAGTGTGTGTGTCTGTGTGTCAGTGTTTGTGTATAAGTCTGTGTGTGTGTGTGTCAGTACCTGTGTGTGTGTGCGTGTCAGTACCTGTGTGTGTGTGTGTGTGTGCGTGTCTGTGCTTGTCAGTATCTGTGTGTGTGCGTGTCAGTACCTGTGTGTGTTTGTGTGTGTGTGTGTGTACGTGTGTGTGTGAGAGTCAGTACCGTTGTGTGAGTGCCTGTCTGTGTGTGTGTGTGTCAGTTCCTGTGTGTATTTGTGTGTGTGTGTGTGTGTCAGTTCCGGTGTGTATTTGTGTGTGTGTGTGTGTGTGTGCGTGTCAGTACCTGTGTGTATTTGTGTGTGTCAGTTCCTGTGTGTATTTCTGTTTGTGTGTGTGTTTGTGTGTATGTATGTGTCAGTTCCCATGTGTATTTGTGTTCTTGTCTACCTATCTAAGTGGGGTCTTAGGTGTGGTTACACTTCCACCAAGTGGGGACTCGGTAGCCAGGTGGGGACCAAATCCAAAACCCCACAACGGACTTGTTTCAATTGTGTTGCAGAGGAGAAACACAGCTAACTGAGGAACGAGTGATTCAGTAGAGAGAGGCATGGACCCGACTCCAAGGAGAAGAAGAAGGAGTAAAGAGAATGACCCTCCTGATATGTCACAAGAGCCTGCCAGGTACTGAAAGTCTTTTCTAATTAGTTCATGGTGCGGCGGCATGCTGAATAATACCTTTACTAAGAAGCTGTTCAGGAATCCAAATCACTGAGCTGAGTCTCAAGCCCAGGGTTAGAGTCCAGACCTCTCTGTGCTTTACAATGCTTCCCTATGCTTTACCAGACCTCTCTGTGCTTTACAATGCTTCCCTATGCTTTACCAGACCTCCCTGTGCTTTACAATGCTTCCCTATGCTTTACCAGACCTCTCTGTGCTTTACAATGCTTCCCTATGCTTTACCAAACTTCCCTGTGCTTTACAATGCTTCCCTATGCTTTACCAGACCTCTCTGTGCTTTGCAATGCTTGCCTTTGCTTTACCAGACCTCCCTGTGCTTTACAATACTTCCCTATGCTTTACCAGACCTCTCTGTGCTTTACAATGCTTCCCTATGCTTTACCAGACCTCTCTGTTCTTTACAATGCTTCCCTATGCTTTACCAGACCTCTTTCTCTCTCATTCCCCTCTTTCTTTCTCATTCTCATTTGAAAAACCATGTTAATGAGTATTAAGAAATAAGAAAAAGTCAGTCTATCACGTTAATTTTTTTTATTAAATCACATTACTAAAATCTGAAATATTAAACATTTTATGGAAATCAAAAAACAGAAACACACACACAATAAAGCAAACTTAAGTTCACTTTTTTAAAAACTGTTACAGCACTGACTATTGGATGCCATTTTCTAAAATATATATAAAACATAACAATTCTTTAAAAAATTTAATTAATTACAGTTATTTCATATGAAATCCATTTGTTGCTAAAACCAAATAATTCACCTCGTTTCGCTCTGCAGGTGGCGCCGTTTTACCCCCTAACTTTCATTCAAAGTTGTGTCAGATTGAACATTCCCTTCACCCGAGGAGTGGAGAGGACAGACAGGGAGTTCAATACAAAGGGTTTCTTACAACACAAAACAGTCTAGTTCAGATGGCAGATTGTTACAGTGGAATCAGAAAACAAATCAAACCAATGAAGCCTAAACCCAGGATAGAGCGGCTCAGTGAATGTGTTTTGGAATCTGTGCAGGAGGGTCATTGTGTCAGAGACGCCATAAAAGGACAGCGTGCCGGCATTAAAGTCCAAATACACTCCTATTCTGGGGCAACAGGGGGCAGTTATTGCAGTTTCATTGTTATTGTGCCAGGCAGTGTAACTGGAATCAGAGCAGGACAAACACCAGGACTTGTCATTGCATCCAAGGAGACAGGAAAGATCCGCTCCTTTCCTGCTGATTCCTTTATATGTGACTCCTATAGAAGCCCATCCCTCACTGCACTCAATCTCCCAGTAACAGCGAGTCCCAGACAAACCCTCTCTGCAAAGCACTTGGGACCGGCTGTCAAATCTCTCTGAGTGAGCAGGATATCTCTGGGTCTCTCTCCTCTGTGTCACCTTTCTGTTCCCTTCAGACAGACAGAGCTCTCTATTCGCTGTGTTGGGGTCCAGTGTGAGCTGACAGGAATCTGATTGAAGAGAAGAGGACGGGTAGAGAAGAGACGGTTAGAAAAGTCAAATCACTGAGAAAATCAACAGTCATTGTCTGCTGCATCCTCACATCCTGTTTATGGAAGGTGTGTGTATTGTTTTAATTATTTTTTTTAATACATTTTGACCACTTTTTTAAACTTTTAAATTGCATTTTCTGCCTCAAGATGGCTTCCCACGGACCGGCATGGACCTCTCAGAACTACATTTCCCATCATCCTCCTGCTCACTGATAATTCCATCTCAATTACATATGTGAGCAGGAGGATGATGGGAAATGTAGTTCTGAGAGGCCCATGCAGTTACATGTGAAGCCATCTATAGGTATAAAAAAGTGGTCAAAATGTAAAAAAAATAAAAATAATTAAAACAACACACACACCTCACGTAAACAGTTGTAGCAACACATGGGAACATGCAATACAATAAAATACAAAGGACCTTATGTACCCTTTAAACCCTCTTGCTGTTTGATTGTTTTGTTCATTATAATTCCTCAATCTTATCAAACTTCTTCAATTGGAACCAATCAAATGCAGCTCTGCATACAATTACAGTTCACTTAATGTTCCTACAGGGTATGTGTTGCCATTTTACCCACTCAGACCCCTTGCTTACTAAATATCTTCAATAGAATATTGTCCATTCTTCAAATATCTGTCTAATATTTTAATGAGCAATCCATCCCACAAGTGCAGTGATACTGCAATATACATTTACTACCAGCACAGGATGACTGGGAGGGATAGCTGTTCATTTTACCCCACAACTGTTTTCACATGCATTGTACATGTATTAAAAGATGGGATGATTATCTATTCAGGGACACCAAGATATTTAGGTAGAGAAAGGTCTGAGTGGAAAAACAGGCAACAAATGCCCCTCCCCCAGTCATTTTGCATGTATTCATCTGAACCAATACTTGTTGGAGAGGAGTGTAGATTAATAGCTTCACAATTACTAATAAATAATAATAATTGC
Source organism: Acipenser ruthenus (assembly GCF_902713425.1). Taxonomy (NCBI): domain Eukaryota; kingdom Metazoa; phylum Chordata; class Actinopteri; order Acipenseriformes; family Acipenseridae; genus Acipenser; species Acipenser ruthenus. The sequence continues at coordinate 6,917,609 of NC_081240.1, read as the reverse complement.
TGCCCTCAAGCTCCACCCTTTCAATGAAATGTTTCAGTGCAAACAGACTTACATTTTAAAAACTCAGCTCTGTTCCTTGGCTCTGGAGCCTGCAGACTGTAAACTGCAACTTCATTCACTGGGCAGAAAAAAAGAGAGAGAAATAGAATTGAAACATGTGGATTAATACACAACACACACAAGACTCCAAACAGCAATCTGCCATGCTCTTAATCTTTAAACACAAAGTGCATCTGTTCAGTTTATTAGTGTAGCAAAGGACCCAGCTAACTGCACCCTCATCAGGAATCTTTCACACAAGAACTAATCTAATACATCTCCAGCCACTCTTTCACTGAGGCGCTAGGTCCTTCCAAAAAGGGAGAATGTCTCTAGAGATAAAATGTTTTACTTTAAGAAAAGCCTTACCTTTGAAACGTCTGTCACTTCTCCTAGACCCCAGGGTATAAAGTGCTGTTTCATTCACTAAATAAAATACAGAAAACTGTTTAAAACCAAAGACTTTACTGTAGAGGATTTGGAATACAAACATCACCTCCAATTCCTATAAATCTGTGATGAGAAAGTGCAGGACTATAAGTTAGCATCATATATGGCATGAATGTGTTGTTTAATGTTTGAATCCCTCTGTCTCTGTTTGAATGCTATTGTGTTGTTTTCTCATGTAATGTCTTTAGAAACTCTCTTCCTTCCTGCTCTCATCACTCAGGATGTCACTGTAAATGAGGTGGGACGTTTCAACCTGGGAAAATTATTTGAAATAAAACATCTGCAATATTCATATAGCCAACAATCTGCAAGAGGTCTTTACTAATGTCTTGCAAGTCCTACCCCTCCTCAAGCCATGGTCTATTTGAGAAATCTCTAACAAAGGAATCTATTTCACACCAACCTGTTGTGATTATTTTGACTAATTCCCCCTTGCAGAAGTCCTCAATATGGTCTTTAAGTTCAGATACAGCTTTCCTCACAGCCCCAAAAGAGATGTCTGTATTGACAGTAACGCTGGGTAAGTCTCCAGCTTCAGGAGGGGCACAGAGAGGCTGGAAATTCTACAACAGGAAAGTGGAGAAAAGGAGTTTTCAGTGAAACAGAATGGGGTCCAAAACATTCCTGGGGAAAAGCAAGGATTCATTCAATTGGAGAGGTCTGTCTGAAACCGTCCCAGTTATGGACTTGAGATTTTCTAACAAGCAGTGATGTTACCTGTAGAAAATGGATGTGATCCTCTGTCTCTGAAAGCTGTTTCAGCTCAGCGTTTCTCCTCCTTAGCTCAGCAATCTCCTGCTCCAGTTTCTTCATGCGTCCTTCAGCCTGATTCACTGCAGCCTTCTCGTTACCTCCAATCAGCTCAATAACCTCAGTGTGGATCTTCTCAATGGATCGGATCAGCTCAGTAAAGATCTTCTCACTTTCCTTTATTTCTATGCATGCAGATCTCTGAGTGAAAGAACACAGCAGAGGAGACATGGTTAGAATTGATATCAAAAACACATCAGGCATAGACAGTAAACTTCTGTAGATGTGTTCCAGTCCATCTGTTAATAATAATAATAATAATAATAATAATAATAATAATAATAATAATAATAATAATAATAATAATAATATTAACCCCCTCTTTTCAATACCCACTTTCAGTGACTCCACAGCCTGTTTCAGCTCCTCAATTTCTTTCAGTCTCTCCTGGATTCTCTGTTGTATTTCTGTCTGTGTCTCTCCCAGCTGCTTCTGTGTAGAAACACAGTGACACAGTAACATTTGTGATGGGGCATTGAGTGATATCCTTTCACACCCATCACAGGCCTGTTTAAGTATGCTATTGAAACTGACAGAATCATTTTTCTTCAAATATATTTTTCTGTTTTCTTGTTCCATTATCTTTACAATGTTTGCAATAATTCTGAGTGGTTCTCGAATATATTTTGTTCTTCAGTTCTAGTTGCACGCCATAGACATTTGTAGCACAGGCTAGATCAGACAACATGTGTGTATAGTAGAAAGATACAACACCATCTAGTGCACAGCAGCCAGCAATACAAAAGGATACTTGATCCACAGTAGCTGTCCACTAGATGGTACTGTTTCATACTAGTAACAGTGAATGATGGCTGATCTAGCATGTGTTACATGTTTGTTTTGTCAAGCACCTAGGAAACTGAAGCAGCTTTCTCTTTAATGGATATTTAATGCTTTTGAGCGATGGCTCATCTAGCATCTGTCACTTTTTGTTGTCAAGTAACTAGGTAACTAATGAGAAAATGATCCTCGGCGGTCATAACTTTAAAGGCTGTTTAATTAGGCACTATTATGGGCACCCTTGCAAGTCCTATATCTTGGCTTATTTCCTGCATTTCTGACCTTCGCAAGCCTGAGTTGAACATCGTAGATTTAAAACATAGAGAAGAAATGGCTACTCAAAATGAAAATGAACCTTCAGAGCTAACAAAAAAAACAGATTCAGGGGAGAGGAGGTTGGTAGAAGATTGAGGCATTTAGTGACAGTGATGGATGTGTTTGGAGATGGGCTTTGTACTAGGATGAGATCCTTTATAAGCATTGTTTTCTCTTTATATGATGTAAATATATATTATTTTTTGAAGTAATAAAGTATGTGTGCCTATGGCATTGTTACCATTTCTTTTATAAAATAAAATGTGTATTTTGAATGTAGTAGAAATCTTTTAGCTATATTCTTCATATGTGTGTGTGTGTGTGTGTGTGTGTGTGTGAAAAGTATTTTTATTTTGTGCCTTCCTTGTTTACTGAAAAGACACACTTCTCAAATCTGCTGCAGCTTGTAAATACATGTTTTTAGGGTAGTAGAATTGATCTATTTCTCTAATGTGTGAATGAGGGTGTGTGTGTGCAACAGTGAGTCTGTGCTTGTTTGCTGAAAGACACACTTCTCTGCTGCAGCTTGTCAGCTGATCTTGGTGTCGAGTTACAGGCTCCTGGTGAGTGGTGATGTCAGTGTTTTGTTCACAAAGCCTCAGGCTACAGCAGGTGGCTGTGTGTCTTATCTATCGGCACACCTTTTTACACAAGATGGCAAAATATAATATTGTGTATAGCATAAGCTTGTATGCATGTATTTGGGGGAGGGAAAGGTAATTATTTATAATTACCTCTCCCTCCCCCACACCCCCTCCTGCTCCAACCCCTACAACCACTGCATCCCCTACTAACTCACCCTCCTTCTCCACCTTCTCGTCCGTCTCAGAATCTGACCTTTGCTCCCTGCTCCAGGGTCACAAACCCACCACGTGTGCCCTGGACCCCCTCCCCACTCACCTCTTTCAAGCTGCTGCTCCTGCTCTACTTCCCTTCATCTCCTCCCTTCTCAACACCTCTCTCCTTTCTGGTCTCTTTCCCTCTGCCTTCAAAAAAGCCTCTATCACTCCCCTCGACCCCAACTCCCTCCAGAGCTACCGTCCTGTCTCCCTCCTACCCTTCCTCTCCAAAACCCTTGAGCGGACTGTACACCGCCAGCTCTCTGCTTTCCTGTCCATCCACTCTCTGCTCGACCCTCTCCAATCTGGCTTCCGCTCTGCTCACTCCACTGAAAGCGCCCTCCTGTCTGTCACCAGCTCACTAAAGTCTGCCCGAGCTGCCTCTCTCTCCTCTGTCCTAATTCTCCTCGACCTCTCTGCTGCCTTTGACACTGTTGATCACTCTATTCTACTATCATCTCTCGCTGACCTGGGGCCTGGTTCTCCTCCTACCTCTCCAACCGCACTTACCAGGTAACCTGGCGTGGAGCAACCTCCACACCTCGCCCTCTCTTAATGGGAGTCCCCCAAGGGTCAGTCTTGGGTCCTCTCCTGTTCTCTCTCTACACCCGTTCCCTGGGCCCCCTCATCGCATCCTATGGTTTCTCATACCATTTCTATGCTGATGATGCTCAGATTTTCCTCTCCTCCCCCACCTCTGACTCCACCATCCCCTCCCGTATCTCTACCTGTCTGTCTGCTATTTCCTCCTGGATGCACTCGCATCACCTCAAACTCAACCTCTCTAAATCTGACCTTCTTTTCTTTCCCTCCTCCTCCTCCCCCTCCTCTGATCTCTCTATCTCTGTTCATCTGGAATCTACCACACTCTCTCTGCTAAGAAACTCGGACTAACATGGACCCCTGCCTCTCTTATTCCCAGCACATCTCCACTCTGGCTGCACTTGCCGATTTTTCCTGAGCAACATCCAAAGAATCCGACCCTTCCTCGCCAACTACGCCACCCAGCTCCTGGTCCAGGCCCTGGTACTCTCCCGCCTAGACTACTGCAACTCCCTCCTGGCTGGCCTCCCTGCGTCCGCCACCCGTCTGCTCCAGCTCATCCAGAACTCTGCTGCCCGCCTGGTGTTCTCTCTGCCTCGCTTCGCCCACGCTACTCCACTACACCGCTCACTCCACTGGCTCCCGATCACCGCTCGCATCCAGATCAAGGCTCTTGTACTAGCCTACAGATGCCTTGACCAGACTGCACCCAGCTACCTCCAGACCCTCATCTCTCCCTACACCCCACTCGACCTCTCCGCTCCTCTTGCACTAGAAGACTGGCTCTACCTCCGCTACTCTCCCCTGCCTCCAGAGCCCACTCCTTCTCCACCCTCGCTCCGCAGTGGTGGAATGACCTTCCTACAGATGTCAGGACTGCCCAGTCCCTGACCACCTTCCGGCGCCTCCTCAAGACTCACCTCTTCAGACAGCACCTGTAGAACTCCTCTGTTTGTATCCTGGGACACTTATCACCCTTCCTTAAATGCGCTTTACTTTCTCTTATCTGCCCCCTATTTTACTACATTTAATTCTGTACTTCAGAGTACTGTAATCTGCCAAGTGTTTAATCTGTAGTATTTTGTATTTAATCATATCCTGATGCAACTATCACTGACACTGTTATCTGCTGTATTATTGAATTGTATTTTGTCACACTTGTACTTGCTTGAACCAAAGTCATTGTATTTATCTTGCTCTTATTGTATTATTACTTGTATTGTAACACTTGAAGTGTATTTGCTTACGATTGTAAGTCGCCCTGGATAAGGGCGTCTGCTAAGAAATAAATAATAATAATAATAATAATAACAACAGTGCAGAAGCTCCAGCATATCTGCACCCAAAAGAAGAACCCCCTCCCCTCCCACCCCCACAGCAGCTCTCTCACATGAGAAGAGGAACACAGAAGCAGAGCCTGACCAACAAGCAGCTCAGTCTAAATGTGCTCCTGCAAGCCCCCCCCGGCACTCAGCTGCACACACGCAGCGCTTGCACACTTTGTTTATTTCCACGTTTTTGCTACTTTTGTAAATATGTTCATGTTTTTCTTTATTTTTAGCTCAATCTATTCAGAATATACCCATTATTCATTTCATGTTCAAGTTTCATTCAGCAGTGTTAGATTGTAGCCAGCAATGCTGATTGTTTTAATAAACAATTGTGGCAATATGCCCCTCCCCTGTGTGCATGTGTGTGTGATGTGTTGTATGTTGCGTGTGTTAATGTTGGTGTATAGAGATTGGTACACGGAATATAAACGGGTCTGTGTTTCACGTGTGATTTAAATTTGTATATTTGTATTTAGGCACGGGATTGCACATCACTGCACGTGCATTTAAAGTATAGTATGTGAGCACGGGGTTGCACAGAATTAATTCACGTGCTGGGATTCAAGTGAATAATTAATTAGTAATTGAATCCCAGCACAACAGTATATATAGATGCACATTTCTTTCACTCGGGGTTGGGTGTACGTGAGTGGAGAACGGGAGAGAGAGAGGAGAAAAAGAAAGAAAGAAACGTTTGTTTTGCTTCACTCACCGTTTCTCTGTCTGTTTACTGTTTTAGTCCGTTTTTGTTTGTCTATTTATTTTGGCGCAATTGCCGTGTCCTGTTTTGTGTTCAAACCTTTTATTTTCTGTTCTGTCTGTTAATTATTAAATGCTGAGCGCGATCACACGCTCAGCTTCACCAAAACCCCAAGTGTCTGTGTATTCCTTTTCTTTGTGACAACAATACATGAAGAGTTTTTCTAAAGTGTTTTTTTGTGTTTTTTGTTTCCTACACAAAAGAGGGGGAGTGTGAGATTGCTGAGTGTTGTTTTACATGCAAGCCCAGTTTGTTCTGTTTCATTTGATGTGAGACACTTGCATGTCACCCCTACAGTACTGGAGCTGTACGCACAAATCTGAAAACAGAGAAAATAAGCGGAAATTGACCCGGACCTTAAAGAGTTTTAAAATAGCTGCTTGACATGTTAAATATCACTGGGAATTCTTATCTTCTAGGATAGCTACAAGGAAATGGTTCAAACCCTTACCTGTTTCACAATCCTTTCTTTCTCAGCTGAGACTGTATCATGCCTCTTGTGTTCCTTGTCTGTACACAACAAGCAAATACACGCCTGATCGGTTCTACAAAAGACGTCAAAAACCTTCTGGTGTTCAGCACAAATCTTCTGCTCCAGATTTCCAATTGCATTAATCAGCTTGTGCCTCTTGAAAGCAGCCCCCTCATAGTGTGGCTTGACGTGTGTTTCACAGTAAGAGGCCAGGCACGTCAAACAGGATTTCAAAGCTTTGAACTTTCTCCCAGTGCAGAAATCACACGGCACATCTCCAGGTCCAGCATAACTTTGAGCAGGAGGAGGATTAAGTCCTGTCTTCTTTAATTCCTCCACAACTTCAGCCAGCATGGTGTTTCTGCGCAGAACAGGCCTTGGGGTAAAAGTCTCTCTGCACTGGGGGCAGCTGTAGACACCTGTATAATCAGTCTGATCCCAGCAGTTCTTAATACACCCCATACAGTAACTGTGTCCACATGCTGTAGTGACTGGGTCCTTCAATAGCTCCAGACACACTGGACAGCTGAACTGATCCTGAGACCACAAGTTTGAAGCCATTCCTGCTGCAGTGAGACACAGAGAGACTGGCTATTTCACAACAAACAGAACTGTTTAAAGCTCTAAGAGGCGGGGTTTTGGACTGAGGCCAGGTTATAATAAACAGGTTGAGCAGAAACTGAGTTATGTGTCAAGAATGTTTCATTTCAGCAGCAGAGAGGAGTAGTGGTTAGGGCTCTGGACTCTTGACCGGAGGGTTGTGGGTTCAATCCAAGGTGAGGGACGCTGCTGCTGTACCCTTGAGCAAGGTACTTTACCTAGATTGCTCCAGTAAAAACCCAACTGTATAAATGGGTAATTGTATGTAAAAATAATGTGATGTCTTGTAACAATTGTAAGTCACCCTGGATAAGGGTGTCTGCTAAGAAATAAATAATAATAATAATAATAATAATAATAATAATAATAATAATAATAATAATAATAATAATAATTTCCTGAGATCTCTCCTGCTCAGCTCTCTGGTTTCAGTGCACACAAGCCATGCATTCCACACTGTGAGCAGCTCTGTGTTTTAAGACACTAGACGAGAATCTCAGCTGGAACGTCTACCAGCACTTTATAAGAACAAGACACCATAGTGGAGTGTTCTAACATGTTCAAGAGAAATATCAAGCTGGAGTGAATCTAGGAGCAGTGCAGGGATGCTGGAATGGGTTAACAGGGATATACTATTTCAAAGATTAGGGAACAATACAATAATACAATACAATAGGGATTTATAAAGAGCCTTCTGTGAAACACCTCAAAGAGAAGTGTATGGAATAATAATAATGATACAAAACCCTGTTGAACAAATAGGATTTTAATCTTGATTGAACAATTGGCTCTGATGTGCAGATGCACTAAGAGGCTGCATGATAGTTTTCTCTGACTTCACTATGATGTCATGGTGTGTGATGTCATTGTGCACCACACTCCTTAGCTGTGAGGCCACACAGGTGCTCAGGGCTCTCAGGACAGTGTCCAGCCTCCTGTCTAGAGCAGAGGGAGAAGCAGCAGAAATAACTTCACAATATATTGCATCCTGCAGCCACCTCATGCAGCCTCTCAGTGCATCTGCTGTGCTCTTATAGTGAGGAGCATCACAGTGAAGTCAAGCATATCATTGTGAACCTCAAAGCATTTAAGCTATCTGCATGTGGAATTTTGGTGTACAAACTCACAACATCAAGGGAAATAAGGATAACGTTCTAACTTTGTAACTTCATTTTATCGGATAGCCAATTGCTTTAAGCTTAGACTTTTCTGTCCCTTAGCCATAAGGTGCAATACACTGTACACAAGCCTTACATATAATCTATCATGGGTACCTACCAAGGACAAAAAAAGTCACATTCGTACCCCCCAAAATGAATGAAATTAACATAGCTGGGAATTCGTTGGCTGCGGATCCGATTGGGTAAAATGGACAGAAATGCCTCCACTTCAGTTCTCAGTTGTTTTTGGAGGGCAGGGGAGTTTTCTTCTTCAACAAGGAGAACAAGTGGAATAACAAGAACAAGCGTGTTTCCATGTTTAGACTGTCCATTTCTCCTGATTTATCACAGTATTAACAATGGGTTTGACTGCTGTGTTAGAGTGTCTAGTTCTGAACAGGAATATAAGAAGGATGGAACTCCAGCCATTGGAATAGTTGTGTCAATACCCTCCATTCCTCATGAAGTGTGATCCTGGGCTGGAATCACAATATGTGCTTCTGCTGTTTCTGTTGAGATGATACAGAGACAGGGATGGGTTTCACAAGAAACGAAACTTACCTGTGTTTCTGAATTCCAGGAGTTATATAAAGCTCTAAGAGGCGGGGTTTGGGACTGAGGCCAGGTTTAGACAAGCAGGCTGAGCAGAGACTGCTGAATCAGTGTGAGAGGGGCGGAGATATACTGAGAGTCCTCGATTTCTCTCCAGTACAAAGGAAAGATCTCTTCTGACTCACTCCAGGATTTCTCATGCAAACCCATCATGTGTCCTGTATATAGGACTGGGTTTTTGGAAGGAGGTGGGATTGTTTGTGTGCCAGTGTCCCGCCCGCATTCAGAGTCTCTACTGGGAATTGGCCTGTCCCATTGGGAGAAAGCTTCAGTCTTGAAGGAGCGCTGTTACAGAGGGTGCCATTCTCAAACTCCTGTCCCACTCTCTCCTCTCCGACCCTCTCACACTGATTCAGCAGTCTCTGCTCAGCCTGCTTGTCTAAACCTGTCCTCAGTCCCAAACCCTGCCTCTTAGAGCTTTATATAACTCCTGTAATTCAGAAACACTGGTAAGTTTCATTTCTTGTGAAACCCATCCCTGTCTCTGTATCATCTCAACAGAAACAGCAGAAGCACATATTGTGATTCCAGCCCAGGATCACACTTCATGAGGAATGGAGGGTATTGACACAACTATTCCAATGGCTGGAGTTCCATCCTTCTTATATTCCTGTTCAGAACTAGACACTCTAACACAGCAGTCAAACCCATTGTTAATACTGTGATAAATCAGGAGAAATGGACAGTCTAAACATGGAAACACGCTTGTTCTTGTTATTCCACTTGTTCTCCTTGTTGAAGAAGAAAACTCCCCTCCCCTCCAAAAACAATTGAGAACTGAAGTGGAGGCATTTCTGTCCATTTTACCCACTCAGATCCGCAGCCAACTAATTCCCAGCTATGTTAATTCATTTTGGGGATACAAATGTGAGTTTTTTGTCCTTGTTAGGTACCCATGATAGATTATATGTAAGGCTAGTGTACAGTGTATTGCACCTTATGGCTAAGGGACAGAAAAGTCTAAGCTTAAAGCAATTGGCTATCCGATCACCAAAAGCAAAGATAACAGAAGTGTAAAAGGATGAAAAAAAATATCTGTGCTTTGCAAAGGACTTCATTGTTTATTTATTTATGAATTGCAAAGGGCTGCATTTTCTAATTTGTAGTAGCTTCAGTTTTTTTTAATCTGACTCATAAAACAACCAAACTACAAAGCACTATCATTTTATGAGTCAAATGGTAATAATTTAAAACGTTGAATTAATTGTGTCACATAAAAATAAAAATAAAAAACAGTAAAAATCTCAGTAAATTATCAATAGTTGTAAACATCTCAGTTTCTGCTAAACCTTTTTATCAAAACCTCAGTCCAAACCCTGCCTCTTAGAGCTTTATATAACTCCTGTAATTCAGAAACACTGGTAGGTTTCGTTTCTTGTGAAACCCATCCCTGTCTCTGTATCATCTCAACAGAAACAGCAGAAGCACATATTGTGATTCCAGCCCAGGATCACACTTCATGCTGAATCGAGGTTTTAAATCAGAAAGAGATGGTTTTACACAATCTGCATTGGAATCTGGCTGCATGTGTGATAATGCACATCTGTATCTGAAGAGTAACTCTCCTGTTAAGCCTGAACTATATGTGCTGCCTGAGCTCCATAAATCACTTGATAATCCACCAGGTCGTCCCATAGTTTCTGCTCTTGGTTCTCTCATTGAACCTCTCTCAAATTACATTGATTTGTATCTCAGACCACTAGTGGTGGAGTTCCCCTCATCTCTAAGGGATTCAGGTGCGTTTATAAAACAGCTTTATAAAATGAAGTTACAAAGTCAGAACATTATCCTTATTCCCCTTGATGCAGTGAGTTTGTACACCAAAATCCCACATGCAGAAGGCTTAAATGCTTTGAGGTTCACAATGATATGCCTGACTTCACTGTGATGCTCCTCACTATAAGAGCACAGCAGATGCACTGAGAGGCTGCATGAGGTGACTGCAGGATGCAATATATTGTGAAGTTATTTCTGCTGCTTCTCCCTCTGCTCTAGACAGGAGGCTGGACACTGTCCTGAGAGCCCTGAGCACCTGTGTGGCCTCACAGCTAAGGAGTGTGGTGCACAATGACATCACACACCATGACATCATAGTGAAGTCAGAGAAAACTATCATGCAGCCTCTTAGTGCATCTGCACATCAGAGCCAATTGTTCAATCAAGATTAAAATCCTATTTGTTCAACAGGGTTTTGTATCATTATTATTATTCCATACACTTCTCTTTGAGGTGTTTCACAGAAGGCTCTTTATAAATCCCTATTGTATTGTATTATTGTATTGTTCCCTAATCTTTGAAATAGTATATCCCTGTTAACCCATTCCAGCATCCCTGCACTGCTCCTAGATTCACTCCAGCTTGATATTTCTCTTGAACATGTTAGAACACTCCACTATGGTGTCTTGTTCTTATAAAGTGCTGGTAGACGTTCCAGCTGAGATTCTCGTCTAGTGTCTTAAAACACAGAGCTGCTCACAGTGTGGAATGCATGGCTTGTGTGCACTGAAACCAGAGAGCTGAGCAGGAGAGATCTCAGGAAATTATTATTATTATTATTATTATTATTATTATTATTATTATTATTATTATTATTATTATTATTATTATTATTTATTTCTTAGCAGACACCCTTATCCAGGGTGACTTACAATTGTTACAAGACATCACATTATTTTTACATACAATTCCCCATTTATACAGTTGGGTTTTTACTGGAGCAATCTAGGTAAAGTACCTTGCTCAAGGGTACAGCAGCAGCGTCCCCCACCTGGGATTGAACCCACAACCCTCCGGTCAAGAGTCCAGAGCCCTAACCACTACTCCACACTGCTGCTGAAATGAAACATAACTCAGTTTCTGCTCAACCTGTTTATTATAACCTGGCCTCAGTCCAAAACCCCGCCTCTTAGAGCTTTAAACAGTTCTGTTTGTTGTGAAATAGCCAGTCTCTCTGTGTCTCACTGCAGCAGGAATGGCTTCAAACTTGTGGTCTCAGGATCAGTTCAGCTGTCCAGTGTGTCTGGAGCTATTGAAGGACCCAGTCACTACAGCATGTGGACACAGTTACTGTATGGGGTGTATTAAGAACTACTGGGATCAGACTGATCATACAGGTGTCTACAGCTGCCCCCAGTGCAGAAAGACCTTTACCCCAAGGCCTGATCTGTGCAGAAACACCATGCTGGCTGAAGTTGTGGAGAAATTAAAGAACACAGGACTCAGTCCTCCTCCTGCTCAAAGTTATGCTGGACCTGGAGATGTGCCGTGTGATTTCTGCACTGGGAGAAAGTTCAAAGCTTTGAAATCCTGTTTGACGTGCCTGGCCTCTTACTGTGAAACACACATCAAGCCACACTATGAGGGGGCTGCTTTCAAGAGGCACAAGCTGATCAATGCAATTGGAAATCTGGATCAGAAGATTTGTGCTGAACACCAGAAGGTTTTGGAGGTCTTTTGTAGAACCGATCAGACGTGTATTTGCTTGTTGTGTTCACAAATTGAACACAGGAGTCATGAAACAGTCTCAGCTGAGACACAGAGGATTGTGAAGCAGGTAAGTGTTTGAAGCATTTCCTTGTAGCTATCCTAGAAGATAAGAATTCCCAGGGATATTTAACATGTCTGTTTATTAGGTTATACAGTTTCACATCAGGTCAGTTTTTTATATATGTGTGTGTGTTTGTGTGTTAGGGATTCAAATGTATTTCAAGCTAAGCTGGGTAGTTTGTGGTACACTGGAATTGAGTGTAAAATAGTATAATTTATATTCCTAGTATTTTGTATATTTGGTTATTTTATAGAATCATGTGTCAGTTTCATTGTTTAAGACATTATAGTTTAATTGGTTAAACTGTGTAAACATAAAGTTCCCAAAGTCAAGCACCTATTTTAAAACTCTTTAAGGTCCAGGTCAATTTCCGCTTGTTTTCAATGTTTTCAGATTTGTGCGTACAGCTCCATAGCTGTAGGGGAGACATGCAAGTGTCTCACATCAAATGAAAGGGAACAAACTGGGCTTGCATGTAAAACAACACTCAACAATCTCACACTCACCCTCTTTGGTGTAGGAAACAAAAAACACAAAAAAACACTTTAGAAAAGATCTTCATGTATTGTTTATTAAAACAATCAGCATTGCTGGTACAATCTAACACTGCTGAATGAAACTTGAGCATGAAATGAGCATTGAGTACATTCTGAATAGAATGAGCTAAAAACAAAGAAAAATATGAACATATTTACAAAAGTAGCAAAAACAGGGAAATAAGCAAAGTGTGTAAGTGCTGCCTGTGTGCAGCTGAGTGCCAGGGGGGCTTGCAGGAGCACATTTAGGCTGAGCTGCTTGTTGGTCAGGCTCTGCTTCTGTGTTCCTCTTCTCATGTGAGAGAGCTGCTGTGGGGGTGGGAGGGGAGGGGGTTCTTCTTTTGGGTGCAGATATGCTGGAGCTTCTGCACTGTAATTATAAAATAAAACACAAATACATGCATACAAGCTTATGCTATACACAATATTATATTTTGCCATCTTGTGTAAAAAGGCGTGCCGATAGATAAGACACACAGTCACCTGCTGTAGCCCGAGGCTTTGTGAACAAAACGCTGACGTCACCACTCACCAGAAGCCTGTAACTCGACACCAAGATCAGATTACAAGCTGCAGCAAAGAAGTGTGTCTTTCAGTAAACAAGCACAGACTTACTGTTGCACACACACAGAAATGCAGGAAATAAACAATGCTGCTGTTTACAAAGATTTAGAACTTGCATGGGTGTCCATAATACTGCCTGATTAAACTGCCTTTAAAGTTTGGATCGCCGGTGGTCATTTTATCATTAGGAGGAACTTAAAGAGTTAAAAACAGTAAATAATATATATATATATATATATTGATATTAAATACATATTAGATTAAAGATAAAGTTCCTTCAGTTATCTAGGTGTTTAACAAAACAAACATGTAACACATGCTAGATCAGCCATCATTCACTGTTAATAGAATGAAACAGTACCATCTAGTGGACAGCTACTGTGGATCAAGTGTCCTTATGTATTGCTGGCAGCTGTGCACTAGATGGTGTTGTATCTTACTACTATACACACATGTTGTCTGATCTAGCCTGTGCTACAGATCTCTATGTCGTGCAACTAGAACTGAAGAACAAATTATATTTGAGAACCACTCAGAATTATTGCAAACATTGTAAGGGGACAATTTATTTAAACTAAATTGATTCTGTCAGTTTCAATAGCATACTTAAACAGGCCTGTGTTGGGTGTGACAGGATATCACTCAATGCCCCATCAGAAATGTCACTGTGTCACTGTGTTTCTACACAGAAGCAGCTGGGAGAGACACAGACAGAAATACAACAGAGAATCCAGGAGAGACTGAAAGAAATTGAGGAGCTGAAAAAGGCTGTGGAGACACTGAAAGTGAGTATTGACAAGAGGGGGTTATTATTATTATTATTATTATTATTATTATTATTATTATTATTATTATTACTATTATTATTAGCAGATGGACTGGAACACATCTACAGAAATTTACTGTCTATGCCTGATGTGTTTTTGATATCAATTCTAACCATGTCTCCTCTACTGTGTTCTTTCACTCAGAGATCTGCATGCATAGAAATAAAGGAAAGTGAGAAGATCTTTACTGAGCTGATCCGATCCATTGAGAAGATCCACACTGAGGTTATTGAGCTGGTTGGAGCTAACGAGAAGGCTGCAGTGAATCAGGCTGAAGGACGCATGAAGACACTGGAGCAGGAGATTGCTGAGCTAAGGAGGAGAAACGCTGAGCTGAAACAGCTTTCAGAGACAGAGGATCACATCCATTTTCTACAGGTAACACCACTGCTTGTTAGAAAATCTCAAGTCCATAACTGGGACGGTTTCAGACAGACCTCTCCAATTGAATGAATCCTTGCTTTTCTCCAGGAATGTTGTGGACCCCATTCTGTTTCACTGAAAACTCCTTTTCTCCACTTTCCTGTTGTAGAATTTCCAGTCTCTCTGTGCCCCTCCTGAAGCTGGAGATTTACCCAGCGTTACTGTCAATGCAGACATCTCTTTTGGGGCTGTGAGGAAAGCTGTATCTGAACTTAAATACCATATTGAGGACTTCTGCAAGGGGGAAATCGTCAAAAAATCCAAAACAGGTTGGTGTGAAACAGATCCCTTTGTTAGAGATTTCTCAAATAGACCATGGCTTGAGGAAGGACAGGACTTGCAATACATTAATAAAGAACTCTTGCAGATTGCTGGCTATATAAATAATGCAGTATTGAGAAGGGAGGAGGTAGCAGGGAGGAGGAAGCATGAAGGATGGAAGAGAAAGCAGAGAGGAGGGAGCATGAAAGTGGGAGGAGGCAACATGGTGGAGGGGGCAAGAAGCAGGGAGGATGGAGCAGGGAGTGATAAAGCAGACTAGAGGGAGCAGGGTGCATGCAGGAGGGAGCAGGGAGGTGGTAGGAGGGAGCAGGGAGGATGGCACATGTACTGATGAAGCAGAGACGAGGGAGTGATGTGTGGACAGAACAGACAATGACTGCTGTATGTTTGATGCACAAGGGTGTCCTAATATGGACACCGTACTGTTGGGCAAAGATATGTGATGGAGAGGAAGGAACACAAGACTCCAGTTCAGTGGCAGATGTGTTCACATTGACTTTGGCTGCTGCACCGATACAGAAGGAATACATATTCATTGTAATCATGAACATCTTGAAGTACAGATTTTTACATCCTGAAATGCCGTGAATAAGCCTTGTTTCTTTTCAGATTGCTGTTTGGAGTCTTTTGTGTGTTGTGTATTAATCCACATGTTTCAATTCTATTCCTCTCTCTTTGTATACCCAGTGTATGAAGTTGCAGTTTACAGTCTGCAGGCTCCAGAGCCAAGGAACAGAGCTGAGTTTTTAAAATGTAAGTCTGTTTTCACTGAAACATTTGGGAGAAGAGCTAACTCTACAGATATTTAGTAAGCAAGGGGTCTGAGTGGGTAAAATGGCAACACATACCCCGTAGGAACATTAAGTGAACCGTAATTCTATGCAGAGCTGCATTTGATTGATTTTGATTCAAGAAGTTTGGTAAGATCGAGGAATTATAATGAACAAAACAATTAAACAAGAGGGTTTAATTAATAGCAGCAGTTTATTGAAGACAGAAAAATAAAAATAGAGAACTTAACCTAAGTCAGAAATAAATCTTCAGTAAGAATTATAGATCAAATCTATTGATTTTCAATCTTAAACATCACAGTCTAAATATACTTGTCTATAAAGTAGTGGGGAGGAGGGTTCAGGGTGGAGGGAGCAGGGATTTTAGTGGATGATATTCTATTCAAGATATTTAGTAAGCAAAGGGTCTGAGTGGGTAAAAAGGAAACAAATGCCCCACCCCCAGTCATTCTGCATGTATTCATCTGTCCCAATACTTGTTTCGGGGGAGTGTATAATATTTTACAATGAATAGCATAATTACTTTTCTAACTGTCTCTCCTCTAACCATCCTCTTTTCTTCAATCAGATTCCTGTCAGCTCACACTGGACCCCAACACAGCGTATAGAAACCTCAATCTGTCTGAAGGGAACAGAAAAGTGACATACAGTAGAGACATCCAGACATATGCTTGTCACCCAGAGAGATTTGAGAGCTGTTCCCAAGTGCTTTGCAGAGAGGGTGTGTCTTGGACTCGCTGTTACTGGGAGATTGAGTGGAGGGGGGGAGGGGCTTTTATAGGAGTCACATATAAAGGAATCAGCAGGAGAGGAAGGGATCGTTCCTGTCGCCTTGGATACAATGACAAGTCCTGGAGTTTGATCTGCTCTGGTTCCAGTTACACTGCCCTGCACAATAACAACAGAACTGCAATAACTGCCCCCCGCTCCCCCAGAATAGGAGTGTATCTGGACTTTAATGCCGGCACTCTGTCATTTTATGGCGTCTCTGACACAATGACCCTCCTGCACAGATTCCAAACCACATTCACTGAGCCGCTCTATCCTGGGTTTGGGCTTCATTCTTATGATTCCCCTGTAACAATCTGCCAGCTGAACTAGACTGTTTTGTGTTGTAAGAAACCCTTTGTATTGAACTCCCTGTCTGTCCTCTCCACTCCTCGGGTGAAGGGAATGTTCAATCTGACACAACTTTGGATGAAAGTTAGGGGGTAAAACGGCGCCACCTGCAGAGCGAAACGAGGGAATTATTTGTTTTTACACTTGGAGCCGAGGCAGCCTCATTTTTACTGTTTAATCTGTCAGGTTAGTGTTTCTGTAATTGTAAACACTCACAACTGGACAGCTGTTTCAGCATAACATGTTCAATATGTCCTGAGTATTTATTGATTACAAACACATAAATAGCAGCAAGTGGCAGACTTAGTTGGCATCTCTGCACAGTGCTAGAATTCCCACAGCAAGTACTGATAAGTATCTCTTAAGGTGATTGTAGCTCACTAAATAATTCCACAATGTGTTCCTATATTGCACTTCCATTGGCTGCATAGGACTCAAATGTGCAGGTTTGAAAAGCATGAGATCTGATGCTGCTTGAGGTTAAAGAAAGTTCGCAGTTTCTATGCCTTATTCTCAGGGTGCATGTTTACTATAGTAGGTGTTTCTTTCAACACTGCACATTTGAGACCTTTATAACGAATGGAAGTGCACAGCAGCTGAGATTCATGGGATTATTTTGTCAGCTCCAATCCCTATCAATGTAAGGTCGTGTAAATAGCAGCTCACAATACTTGCCATGTCAAAGGCATGTCAGTATAGTTTCCAGCAGATTCTTGTATACAGGAGAATCCTGTTAGCTGAATAGCGTTTGAACTTGATGCTGAAGTTTATGGTAACACTTTATATGAAGGTGTCAATTTGAAATAGATTATTAACATGTTATAGATGCTTAAACAATGAGTTATAATGTTTTTATAATGCATTATAGAACAAGTCATACAGGATAGTAACAGCATTTACTAGTGTGTTATAAATACTGAATAGATGATATAAGAAATCTGCAATAAATCAAAATATAAAACTGTATGTTAGCTGTAAACAAATCAGGACAAATCACATTAAACACAAATGATTTACACTTCATTGTCTGGGTCATTTATTTTGTATTTTTCATTATTTGTGCAAAAAACAGAACATCTGCCATAGCAGTGTCAATATGGTTTAGGGCCTCCATGGGCAGCCAGCACGGCACTGATTGGACGTGGCAGGTAGCGATTCTGCAAGGTGCTTTTTAAATTGTGCTGGAGGGATACGGGACCATTCCTCAATGATTTCCAGCCTCTAATTCCTTCAGGTTGTGTTGTATTGGGGGTGGAAATCTGTAGTCAAGTCAGAATGGCCCGTACATAGAGAGAGTCACATCACTTTAGAGACTGTTCTTTGTGAATAAGACTCAGTAATAATTTTTGCACTCTTGAAAATGGAAGCACCTGCCAAACAAGCACAATATTTATTTATTTTTGCTTATTTTAACAATAATGTGAGTGAAATATCATCACAAGAAAGAAGATATTTCCATGGATATCGTAAATCACAACCAAATTGCATTACATGTGCAATCTGCCCACAGTTGAAAAGCAGAAACGTGTTTTAAGCCTGACCTTTGTCGCCCTCTTCAGGACAAACTCTGCACCTGCGCAGACCCCGATTGAAAGCAATTCTTTTCACTTGGTGTGGTTCCATTGGAAATGTAGGGCTCTATTCACACAACCTTCAGGACTGTTCCAAGCACTGTTCTGTTAAAGACTCTTTATGGTTTAAATCAAGTTGTTTAGAGAGGGGGAGCAGTTTACTCTTTATTAATTTTATTGTGTATTATTATTCAAAGCACTGTTTAAGGTCAACAATCTTTATAATCAGGTTTTAAATTAAAAACAAAACATGAATATAAATAAGCACCATTTTAATAACCTTTTCTTTAACATTTCTGTACATCAATGCAAACCTTTTTTATGTACTTTTTTCTTTAAAAGTTTTTAATTTTCAATACATGTTTTGTCTGTGCATACTTTTGAAGTGAACATAAACTAAGTGGACTGTCAACAGCAACTGCTCTCTGGAAACATGAAGAGCACAAAAAAGCTTTGGAGAAAATGTTAAACACACATAAAAGATATTCTACTATAACAATGACCACACAGTGTTGTTTTAACTAAACAATACCAGCAGACCAGCCTATTTCATACAGGTCTTTGTAACTAAACAATACCAGCAGACCAGCCTATTTCATACAGGTCTTTGTAACTAAACAATAGCAGCAGACCAGCCTATTTCACACAGGTCTTTGTCCAGTGACTGCTGGGTCTGATGTAAGAAGAAAAAAACAGAGCGATTCAGCCTATTGTATCTTTCAAAGGTTTGCCTGCCAGTTGAAGGAGCCAATGATAGCAGGGTAATACTATTGTGAAGCTGCTCAAAGAACACTACAGGTACAGTCTTGAATCCTCCCAGAAGCAGAGGGTGTGAAGTATAGAAGAACTGAAATGTCCGCTCTGGATAGACAAACACCAAAAAGATAACAAAGTTACAAACTGAATGAAAGGAGACAGTACAATATTGTGGATCAAATAAAAGCAAGTTTTTCACATCTTCAGCGTGCCCAGCTGGCACGGGCCCATGAGGCTTTGTTGTCTTCAGAGTGCGAGCTTGGGTTCAAATGATTTCAGTCGCTTCTCGACTCTGGGATCAAGCTATCAGACACTTCCAGATGGTTTGTCAAGCTGACAGCCCCTAAAAGACTAAAACATCCCATTTAAAACACATGAAAGCCCCGTGCAGCCAGTCTACCCAGGCTAAGTGCTTGAGAAAGAGAGAGGGAGAGAGGTCAAAAGGGAAGGGGTGTATATCTCACTACTCATGAACACACTGCTCCCAGGTAGGAAACCCACTGATCCTCAACTACTGCTCCTAGTGATCTCACACAGCTCCAATCCTCCAAGTCCACAGCTTGAGTTGCAATCTGGTGTCTCAGCTTCTCACACGGCACAGCACACAGCTCCCAACTTACAGCTCCCAGCTCCAGCACAGTTCATCTCCAGCACCCCCTCCTCAACACTCCCCACCCCACACTGTATACTCTCAATCCATCACTTCTCATTAACAGCACCCCCTCCTCAACACTCCCCACCCCACACTGTATACTCTCAATCCATCACTTCTCATTAACAGCACCCCCTCCTCAACACTCCCCACCCCACACTGTATACTCTCAATCCATCACTTCTCATTAACAGCACCCCCTCCTCAACACTCCCCACCCCACACTGTATACTCTCAATCCATTACTTCTCATTAACAGCACCCCCTCCTCAACACTCCCCACCCCACACTGTATACTCTCAATCCATCACTTCTCATTAACAGCACCCCCTCCTCAACACTCCCCACCCCACACTGTATTCTCTCAATCCATCACTTCTCATTAACAGCACCCCCTCCTCAACACTCCCCACCCCACATTGTATACTCTCAATCCATCACTTCTCATTAACAGCACCCCCTCCTCAACACTCCCCACCCCACACTATATACTCTCAATCCATCACTTCTCATTAACAGCATCCCCTCCTCAACACTCCCCACCCCACACTGTATACTCTCAATCCATCACTTCTCATTAACAGCACCCCCTCCTCAACACTCCCCACCCCACACTGTATACTCTCAATCCATCACTTCTCATTAACAGCACCCCCTCCTCAACACTCCCCACCCCACACTGTATACTCTCAATCCATCACTTCTCATTAACAGCACCCCCTCCTCAACACTCCCCACCCCACACTGTATACTCTCAATCCATCACTTCTCATTAACAGCACCCCCTCCTCAACACTCCCCACCCCACACTGTATACTCTCAATCCATCACTTCTCATTAACAGCAGCGGCTGCTGGTCAAAAAAATGGGGAGGCAGAAAAAAGCAGAGGTCTTGGGGTCCCCTTCAGCCACCAGCAGCAGAAGAATCGTTTCATATCTTCTTAACGTTTTCCCCCAATTCAAAGCTGTTAAACACAGCCAGCAGAAAAAAGAAAACTGCAGCCCATCGTAATTGATTCTCATAAACGTAACTGTTACACACTGCCAACATTAATATAGCATTTAGAGTTCAAGACCACGTCACTTTAACATACTTTGCATAAAATATTTTCTAAGCAAAGTTGTTAAAGCAGGAGAAAGGCAGACACGAATCAAGCACACCCTATCCACTTCATCTGTTGAACTTAATAAATGAACACCAGAATAATTAGATACCGTTCTGTACATACGAAACGGGTCTGTTTAATATAAAAGAAGCAATTCAGACAGACTTCAGTTCTGCAGCAGGAACATTACTGAGCTGTATGTCTTGAAGCAAAGCTGACTGATGGGAAACCGACACCGGTGTTATTCTGATCTGACAGTTTTAACATTCATTTTCTTGTTGGCTAATTTTGTTGTATTGTCTCATAGGCAATTTACAGTTATATAATAAATCAAAGTGCTTATATGTAATAATGATGCGCGCAAGACCACGCAAGCTGCTGCCGTTGTGACGAACCCCCTGAAACCCCTGAATGTCGTTCTTTAGGAGCTGCGCACGCACTCGCACGGTGACGCAGGTACAGTGACGCAGGTACAGTGAGGGAGACCTCCGTTCTGCACACAAACCCTTCTCGATGTAGAACCCGCCAGAACTGAAAAGCCAAACCACTTCCATCAGACAATGGAAGGTCGAGAATAAGAGCCAATCACAACGCATTCTGTTTGACCAATGAAAATACGGGTAGGGCTTGCGGACCTATTTTCCTCGTGGCCAATCAGAACGCAGACGGCTGTTTGTTTTCAAATGAAAATATCAACAGATCCTTTTTGTACCATTTGTCAAAAAGGTGAAATAGGTTCTACATTCCATGTGCACTGGGAGCGCTCCGTTTTGTGTAATTTTTGGGAACGTGTGACTATCGATGTCTCAAAATTATTGAAGACTGAAATTACACTGACACCCACCCTATTTCTACTAAACCATGATTGCAAACTTTGTCTATCCTAGGCAAATCGTAGGCTCCTTCCAGCAGCTCTTACAGCTGCAAAGAAAACTATTTTACAATACTCATTCGCTCCTGACCTTCCGCTATGCATACCTGGCTATTACAGCTTCAGTCCATATCACAGCACCTGTAGAACTCACCGGGGTGAGAATTAGCCTGTAACCCCACCCTTAACCCCGCCCTTTAGGGGTTCCTGCCCTCAACCGGACTGACGTGACACTGAATGCGATCGTTAGGTACGAAAAACGCTCAGGGTGCAAATTTGGCGCTATAGCGCGAGCAACATGAAATTCTGGCGCCAGTAGACATGTTTATTTTTTATTTTTATTTTTATTTTTTTTATTCCTTAGCAACCGTAAATGATGCTAGTTTCTCATTGGATCTGGACTAGTCACATGACCTGTCCACACTCATCCACATCACAGGAGAAGGTTCGTGTCGTGTGGGAAAGTGGTGGCAAACGTATCGCAGCACACTTTTACACAGCTATCAATGTCTTGTAATTTGCCCAAACATCAGTATTTTTCCACAAAACTTTCAGGAATTATTTTAAGGTCCCTCTGGTCATAGAATATTACACATTCTTTATACATGTATCTCAAAGCAGAATACATAATACAAATAATTTATGTAAAATTAAATAAAAATAATGAAATTCTGTGTTCTAAAAAAAGGACACTATTTCCAAGATTCTAATGTAAAAAAAGAAGATTTTTTGTGAATGTTTGTTTACAGGAAGAGTCAAATACAGCCAAAAAACGCCTGGTCCTAGGGGAGCATCCCACTGAAACGCCTGGTCCTGGGGAGCATTCCACTGAAACGCCTGATCCTGGGGAGCATCCCACTGAAACACCTGGTCCTGGGGAGCAGCCCACTGAAACGCCTGGTCCTGGGGAGCAGCCCACTGAAACGCCTGGTCCTGGGGAGCAGCCCACTGAAACGCCTGGTCCTGGGGTGCAGCCCACTGAAACGCCTGGTCCTGGGGAGCATCCCACTGAAACGTCTGGTCCTGGGGGAGCATCCCACTGAAACGCCTGATCCTGGGGGAGCAGCCCACTGAAACGCCTGGTCCTGGGGAGCATCCCACTGAAACACCTGGTCCTGGGGAGCAGCCCACTGAAACGCCTGGTCCTGGGGAGCATCCCACTGAAACGTCTGGTCCTGGGGGAGCATCCCACTGAAACGCCTGATCCTGGGGAGCATCCCACTGAAACGTCTGGTCCTGGGGGAGCAGCCCACTGAAACGCTTGGTCCTGGGGGAGCATCCCACTGAAACGCCTGATCCTGGGGAGCATCCCACTGAAACGCCTGGTCCTGGGGAGCAGCCCATTGAAATGCCTGGTCCTGGGGAGCATTCCACTGAAACGCCTGGTCCTGGGGAGCATCCCACTGAAACGCCTGGTCCTGGGGAGCATCCCACTGAAACGCCTGGTCCTGGGGAGCAGCCCACTGAAACGCCTGGTCCTGGGGGAGCATCTCACTGAAACGCCTGGTCCTGGGGAGCATCCCACTGAAACGCCTGGTCCTGGGGAGCATCCCACTGAAACGCCTGGTCCTGGGGAGCAGCCCACTGAAACGCCTGGTCCTGGGGAGCATTCCACTGAAACGCCTGGTCCTGGGGAGCAGCCCACTGAAACGCCTGGTCCTGGGGAGCAGCCCACTGAAACGCCTGGTCCTGGGGAGCAGCCCACTGAAACGTCTGGTCCTGGGGAGCAGCCCACTGAAACGCCTGGTCCTGGGGGAGCATCTCACTGAAACGTCTGGTCCTGGGGAGCAGCCCACTGAAACGCCTGGTCCTGGGGAGCATCCCACTGAAACGTCTGGTCCTGAAGGGGTCTCAATATGTAATTAGTGTAACATTCACGTCAATCACACAATGTATGATTGACGTCTAAACTAGCCTATGGGATTTGTTCAGTCTGGAATCCAGGAAGTTATATTTCAGATTGTACTTTGATCTTATCAACTCGTGATGGCTACAGCATTTAGGGCATGCAAGGAGCAAGAAGCACATTTTTGGCAGATTTGTATAATGTGATATTTTGTAAGGTGGTATTTTGTAGTGTGAGATTTTGTAACAAATGTATGTCGTCCTGGACAAGGGTGTCTGCTAAGAAATAAATAATAATAATTTCATCTGGCAGCGACTTTAACCACACTGACCCCCCCCCCCCCCAGTGATGACACCTGTGTCACTGAGGAAGAGGTTTCCCTCTCTTCCATGTAAGAGCCTGTTAGAGATCCAGAAATAGAGACTGAGGAGCATCCCTACACACCTTGGAACCTGCAGAATGTGGAAATGTACCTCTGCAGCTCATGTATCTAGCCTTTGTGGCACAAAATTGGGAGAAATAAGAACAAAAGCACACAAAAAAAGTAAATATATGTAAGGCAGTCACTTGCTGTACTTTTATTCTTAGCAAAATAATCCCACATAGATTGAATTTTGTATTTATCTAGTTTTAAAATTATATATATAATTCACACAATGTAAAACTCAAAGGTCATTTGACCTAGTGATGTTCTATTTTCTAATGCTTATTTTTAATAAAAATGTTTAAGCCTCCATGGCAGAAACATACCAACTCCGAGGGAAATTGTTTTTTTCTCCAAACATAGTGATCATATTGGCAATGTGAGGTGAACACAATTTGTGTCATTATCATGTTAAGAAATAACTTTTCCACGGATTTAAAGTTACATAGAACATTTATTTTTTCATTTCATTTTACATTTAACCTGCGATTTTTCAATCAGTTGCACAAAAATATACCATTACTGAAAAGTTCAGATTGGGCTGAAAAAATATATAGTTTTCCTATGTTTCCTTTAGAGACTTGTGAGATATTTGACTTTGAAATGATTCAGACCCAGATTCAGGAAACACCTCTAGCACTGAGGCTTCCAAAACCCCGAGCAGTGAATGGGTTAAAAATATTAAAATAAGAGAAACAGCATTGCTGGTGTCTGTTTATTAGCTATCATGAAGCAGCCCTTCTAGCACAGCATGTTCACACTCATTGAAACAGCTATTCAAGAATGCAGTGAGAGATTGATCTCCAGATGCATCACAGGTACACAGGGAATCAAACACAGACCATGCAGACTGCAACAGGGATAATGCTAGACTAATTACCTAACAATGAAATTCTACTTTAACAAACATCTACATAACAGCGAAGCAATATGAGCTCTATAACTAAAAGCTTTCTGTTTAGCCATGGCATGTATTTAGCAAAAGTGATTGATTTGAGCCGAGTTAGGAGGACAGCTCAGCAGAATTTGAATCATCTGCTTTTCTGATCCGGGAGTAAACTGTGGAGGAAATGAAACTGGGTTAGGGAGGCAGGTATGGTTGTGTGCTCACAATTATACATTCTGGGGACTTTCATGTATAGTTGGTAACTATCAGTCCCATAGTGTGCACCCTATTAACAGTGCTATGGCAGGTGAGTCAGTCCCATGGTGTGCTATTGACAGTGCTATAGCAGGTGAATCAGTCCCATGCTGTGCTATTGACAGTGCTATAGCAGGTGAATCAGTCCCATGGTGTACACCCTATTGACAGTGCTATGGTAGGTGAATCGGTCCTATGGTATATACCCTATTGACAGTGCTATAGCAGGTGAATCAGTCCCATGCTGTGCTATTGACAGTGCTATAGCAGGTGAATCAGTCCCATGCTGTGCTATTGACAGTGCTATAACAGGTGAATCAGTCCCATGCTGTGCTATTGACAGTGCTATAGCAGGTGAATCAGTCCCATGCTGTGCTATTGACAGTGCTATAGCAGGTGAATCAGTCCCATGCTGTGCTATTGACAGTGCTATTGACAGTGCTATGGCAGGTGAATCAGTCCCATGCTGTGCTATTGACAGTGCTATAACAGGTGAATCAGTCCCATGCTGTGCTATTGACAGTGCTATAGCAGGTGAATCAGTCCCATGCTGTGCTACTGACAGTGCTATAGCAGGTGAATCAGTCCCATGCTGTGCTATTGACAGTGCTATAGCAGGTGAATCAGTCCCATGCTGTGCTATTGACAGAGCTATAACAGGTGAATCAGTCCCATGCTGTGCTATTGACAGTGCTATGGCAGGTGAATCAGTCCCATGCTGTGCTATTGACAGAGTTATAACAGGTGAATCAGTCCCATGCTGTGCTATTGACAGGTGAATCAGTCCCATGCTGTGCTACTGACAGTACAATGGCAGGTGAATCAGTCCCATGCTGTGCTATTGACAGTGCTATAGCAGGTGAATCAGTCTACTGTAATCACACCTCTTGACTGCAATGTAACTCTGCATTACAGCACTAGCTCTAGTTAGTTACACAGGTTTTAGTTTAACATATCTGAAATACAGCTGCCACAAAATAAAAAGACCAAATTAAAAATGAAGCTGGTTTATTGCAAAATAGTGCACACTACCCAGCTTGGAGTGTAAAGGGTTCATTTCACTCTGAGTTGGCTGTCATTCACCTGTCCTAATTGTTTCTGTCTCAGTCCCTCTCTACTCCCCTGCAGCGCTGCCAGGTACACAGGCAAGCAGAAATAATCTAGAAACATGTCTGTTCAAGAAGTTCACTGTGATTCAGTAGAGTGGTACGCTAACCTGGGCCACAGCGGGACTCATTCTAGTGAATGTTGTGGTCTGAAGAGGATTATTGTGGATAATATTGTCCTTTCAGATCCTGGGATTTCCAAGTTCCTATTTTTGCTCTCTTTGTTTTGCTGAAATATGTTTCTCTCCCTTGTTGTTGCTTGATATGATTGTCTTCATATTCATCTCGGATTGCTTCTTGTTGTTTCTTGATATGATTGCCTTCATACTCATCTCTGATTGCTTCTTGTTGTTTCTTGATATGATTGCCTTCATACTCATCTCTGATTGCTTGTTGTTTTGCAGTATTGTGTTTGGTTGAGTCTTGTCTGGTGTTTGTTTGATCACATCATAATTATACTGGGTTGAAGCAGGTTCAGCTTGGTTAAAGTACAGTAAACCTATTTGAATCATACCTTTCCTAATGATTTATATATACTGTAACATTCATCATGTGCTCCATGGCCAGAAGTTTTGCAGCTTTAGAAGTGTAGTATTAAGACCTAATTAAAACTATAAATAACTATATGAGCACATGTTAGACGTTTTATTTTACATCATGTAATCAAAGAAACTACAAAATGATATCGCAATAAAAAGTCCACCTGAAGCCTTAATAGTAGTACAGTAGTATTTCATGTTAGATTTCAAATTGTCATATTTTTCAGTTGTTGTCAAATTTTCGTTAAGCACATGGAAAACTACACAGCGGGATGCATTTCAATATGTTAATGTACATTATTCAAGTTTAAATTTGACTTTATGAAGCAAAATGTGTTAATTCTATAGGGAGATGGAACATTTTCGCCATAGTACTCATATTAAAATATATGACCCTCGTACACCACGTGTAAAATTTCACCCTAGCGTTTTATAATAGCCTGCGTAAAACAGGCAAAAACAAAAATGATCGCTTTTCTTCTGCAGATATTCATCCGAAGCCTAATGTCTGTTATTATAGCAATTCCCGAGTTATTCTAGAAACGCGTACAATCGTTCTGATGTCACTGAAAGGCTCTGCATTGTTAAACGATGCTGTTCTACTGTTAGTTGGGTTAAACATTATTTTTGAAAACGGCCCTACTAGGTGACAGTGACAGATGAATGTGACACTCCTATAACTGTTCTAATAGATGCCGTGGAGCTAAAGGACTACGCTTGTTAGACAGCATTTGATGATATTTAGCCTCTCAAATCTGTTCTTTTCTGTGGCCACATACCTGGGTGGTTTGCGTGAGACGGGTCACTCGTAACATTCTGGAGATGCGCTGTCGCTGAATTGTCTTATTTTCCCCGCGGTGAGTGACTGTCAGATCCCAACAGAGAGCTACAGCTGCGTCTTTGTCCAAGCTGCTAGAGTTGCAGTTAAACTCTCCTTGTGAAACGACGTCAGTTTTGGCTTGATTTGCAGGAGTTCAATACTTACGAAGCTGCTCGTTTATCAGTACTGATGATGTTTTCTCACCCTTTTCTTTCTTTGATTTTGAGAGCTAGATTTATGGCGATACATTTTTGAAAAGCGGTTAACCTCCAATAACACCTGACCTTTTTGTGCACTGCAGTGATGGCGCGCAGGTGACGCCGGTCGCGCGCACACTGCAGTAGCAAACCTGTCCTGTGCAAACTATTATTATTATCACTGTTCAACCAAAACGGAAAAAAAAAGTTTAGGGTATTATTTTAATGCAACCCCCCGACGGTGTTGAAGTGCTGATGTTAAAACTCTGCAGTGTGCAATATTACTTTAAGTATTTGGAAGGTGTGATTGAATTTCATTCTTATTTTGCGCCGTGATTGCATAGTGCCCAATAAAATCAATGATTTAGAGTCTGAGCTATAAAAGGGGTTCCATCCCAGGGAAAGGATACAAGCTGATTATTAATATGTGAGCGCTCATGCAGTTACCTCTTTCAATGATCACAGCGGTGCTCATTACCAGCAGGTAGCAGATTATGAAGACACAACGGATTGTGGAGAAAGTTGAGCTGGAAATGAAAGCCAGGAGGTCATCTGGACAGAGAGACATTGGAAAAGTGTTACTGAGAACACAGCTGAGGCAGGGAAGGGTTACCCCAGATCTGTGCTGTATATGAGGCACAGATGCTTGTTTCAAAATGTCTATATGATATATTGATGAATATTGTAAAGGGATGCTGAAATATGTCAGAATATATGCTGTAACATATTGGCAGGTCAGCAGGGTGGTCCGTGAGGAAGCCGTGCCCTCCCCCAATACAATAAAGTACAGGCTGGGGAGGTGGAGGATAAAGTTTAGATGAGTTAGGGATCGATTGGAGAAGCAAATCCCATGCTCCCCCCCCCCCATCTCAGCTTTATATATAGTGAAGTCTTGCTTCCTGATCCTAATCCTGTATCCAGCATCAGCACCTGCTGGCCCACTCCAGTCACTTTCCTAACCTCACCCTCCTCAGTCTTTGCTCCCCAGAAGCAGTCCCTTATTTTGCAGTAAATGCAGCTCACAGTGTTTGTGTTACTTACCGGTGAAGGTCTTCAGGGCAGTGCTAACTGTAAAAGCAAACAGAAAGACAGCTTGTGTTTTCTAAGTGCACCACTCTCTGCCAGCCCTAAACCCGTCTTGATGTTCAGTTACATTGGTTTGTTTGCACTGCAATAGTTATCTAGTAGTTTAGAATAGCTTTGTTTAGGAACTTTGAGATCAGCCACTTGTGTCATACAGTGTAATGATGACTTCAATAGTTCAGTAAACAGAAGGGAGGATTCCGTGCTACAGATCAAGTTGAGAAACCCTTTCCCACAGGACTCCAAACCCCTTCACTTACACATTCCCACAACATTGACATATGTAGGATCTGGAAAGTATATATGGGGTAGCTCAATGTTTTGAAGCTATGAACATGTTATTCCAAACTGAATCCAAGCCAAAGGGTTGCCAATGATGTAAATGCACGAGATGCAACTAAGGTACTGCATCTCCTATAAATATTCCACACATTTCTCAACACACTGGACGCCTTAATATTGCCTGTTTAAAACTAAAGAGCCTTATCTTGATGGAGGTGCAAAGGCAAATTTTAAACTGCATAAAACTAGAGAAGAACTGCTCTGAACAATCACGTAACTGCTCCTTTCTGCATCTCGGGTGTTTCAGACTTTGTTGCATCATTATATGGCCTCGGATGAGACGAAAAGCCGAGGTCCTACTGGAAGTGACTCTGCAGCAGCAGCAGCTGTGATGCATGGTTCAACCCCAGTCTCTAAGTCTCTCTGGATGCTAAATGACTTATTAATAATAATAATAATAAACTTCATAAATTCAATGACAAATGTTTCAACTAGAATTATTTTCATTGTTTTCAAATATGTTCTTGAAGATATTGCAAAAGACTTCTAGTTGAAAACGTCTGTCTTTGACCTTTATTTATTTATTAATTTTTTTACAGTAATTTTAAAAAACTGATTGTACCTGAACACACAACCCCTGCACTATACTCCTGGCGGCAGAATGTTGTTACAAGTTCTTGTGAATCACATCTCTCCAGTGATGATTCTTTTCCAGTACATTCCATTCTATACTGCCAGACAGGTCCTTGCCCCTTTCCAAAGTGGGATCCTCTTAGAGCAGACACAGCAGAGCCACAGCCCAGCTCTCTGCACACAACCTGGGCGTCATTTATGTCCCAGTAACTACCACACACTGCCCCCCACATGCCAATGGAATTGATCTCAACTCTCTCAGAGCAGCTGCTGCTTCCATTGACCAGTCTGACAGGAACGGCAGCACCTGACAGTCAATAGAAGAGGAAATAAACTAGACATGTGCTGACTGGTCACATACCTGCACATATATACTTAAGAACAACACTGAAGTTCCTACCTGAACAAATTACACTGACCACAGAACCATCTGTGCATTCCTGTATTCCGTTCTGTCCTGAAAGGCACCTCTCTAGAGAGGACTCTCTTCCTGTACAGCTTACTCCCAACAGCCAGGAGGGGTCTGTCCCTTCTCCAAAGAGTGCGCCCTCTTGAGGAGATACAGCGTAGCCACAACCCAGCTGTTTGCAGACCACATGAGCGGTGGCATTATCCCATCCATCGTCACACATTCTCCTTCTCTGACCTTCAAAATATAGCTCAACTCTCCCAGAGCAGTTATTACTCCCATTGATCAGTCTGATATCAAAGCCAAGTTCTGCCGTTAAACAAGAATACACATGCATTACACTTTGAAATGTTAACACATTGAAATGAGTTTAATGTGGAATCATTTCAAACCAGTGGATTACATTTAAGAAAGTGCAGAATGATATTGTGTCCTGGCAGGGTGTGTAAGAGGGAGAGAATCCCATCTGAAATTGGTATAGTGGAGGACAGATGTTGCCAGAACAATAGATAAGTATGAAAATGTAAAGGGAAGGGTGAAGGGGGTGGGCGTGGGATCATTCACAAGAAAACAGAGTTCTGATTTCAATAAACTAATTGAGAATATCTGCTGACAGCTCTCTTTGCAGAGTACAATTTAACCAAATACATTTTGATGCAGACACATTGACAACCTGAGCCACTCTATAATTGTGCATTGGTTTTGAACAGGAGTCAATATAAAAATAATTGAGCAGTTCCCTACGTGAGTTGTCATGTCCGCATTGCAATCAATATGATAACGAAACAGAAGAAACGCCTTAAACATGCATGAGCCTGACATCTACATGAGTTACACAAACATGTTTTGCATTATTGTACAGAAAGCACATTGTGTGTCATTTAGACATTATAACACAGCGGACGTTTTACACGTGCAGCGGCTCATTGTTTGTGAATCGCTGTAGACTTCTTTTATATAATAATAAAAACACTTATTTATAAGAACCTACACCTGTGTTCTGTTGTATTTTAAATATATTGCTTTGTTTAATAGGTAGTATTCACTGAACAGCCCTGGTACAGTGAATTAATACAGAGTCAATGCTTTCATTATCTAAATCATTATTTCAAATTGATCATTTTTAGGTCATAAAGCACACATTGCCTGTGTTAAACCTGTTAAATACAAGAATAATATAGACAGTGGTTTGGTTCAAATCCATAACTATGGATTTACAAAGTGCAGATGTTTCCAATATACCAGGATCATTGTCTGATTTTTAAAGACAGCATTTTGGGGAGTGGGGCGTTGCCTTCAAGATCAGCCCTGGGTGTTTGCTTTTTGCTAACAACTCAACACCAAAAAATAAATGCAATTATTTATGATAAACCAACTATTGAGCCCTGCCCACAGCCAGATATGAGGCTGCAAATAGTGGGATTTAGTTATGAGAGACGGGCTGAGACGGTCAAGCTGATGCACTGCGAAATCAGAAGGACAACATGCCTCTTGGAGCAGATCTTTGAGAACAGACATCTGTGTTTGGAGCAGATCTTTGAGAATACACCTCTGTGTTTGGAGCAGATCTTTGAGAATATACTGTACCTCTGTGCTTGGAGCAGATCTTTGAGAATAGACCTCTATGTTTGGAGCAGATCTTTGAGAATAGACCTCTGTGTTTGGATTAGATCTTTGCAAAGATTTTTTTTAAAGCTATAATAACCATCATTATTTTGTAATATTTTAAAATCAAATGGAAAAATGAAATGTTCATACCTGAACAAATGACACTGGCTTCCTTATGACAAGTTGTCAATTCTTTTACAAAGCAGCTGATCAGAGATTGTTCTTCTCCTGAACAATGATAACCTTTTTGCCAGTAGGGGGCAGTCCTGTTCCCAAAGCGTGCTCCAACTGAAGCAGACACAGCGTAGCCACAGCCCAGCTCTCTGCACACAACCTGAGCGTGACGCATGTCCCAGTAATCCCCACACCCCGCCTCCCACTGATCCTTGTAATAGAACTCAACTCTCCCAGAGCAGTTGTTCGCTCCGTTGGCCAGTCTGATGTTTAGAATATCTGCCATTGAATACAAGAGAAATACATTTTAAATGTACACTTGTCATACAAATTCATAATTGGTCTGAGATTAATCCCCCTTATTGTTTCACTATGATGAATGTATCACACAATCAAGGAATCAAATCCTTTATTTTTTAACTTAAAGGTTAGTATTTTAGATTAAATCATATTAACCAATTTGAAAACTTTTTGTGATTAGGGTGAACATTTATGTTAATAATTTCACACGTGAAACTGCCACTATTTCATTCTAAAGACAAGGAACGCAGAACAGGAATTATTTTGCCTCTTTCATGAGAGAGGCATGCCTCGCTTTCTTACGTCACCCAGCGTCTTGAACAGAAACAATCTAGCATGGAGCCTGAAGCGAGAGAGGTTTTGAATGCAGTAGAAACTCTGTTAAATACAACTGAGTTTCTTTAAAACATACTTATTTATTAACAGTAAGACAAAATAACTACAGAAGGATGCTTTTCACCTCCATTGTAGAAGCTCTACAGGTAGTATCAAACTGTCAGTCCATGCAATCAAACACGTTTCATTTCTTTTTACTTTATTACTGAAATTGTTTCTCGCTGGTCTGCATCGTGATCTGCTGTTGGGGTCTTTTTTTCTTTCTCAATCTGTATTTTACAAAATAAGAAAACAAGACAGACATTTCCCAGTTCGTTTGTAAACATAACATCATACACCTGGCAGGGTGTGGATTTGATGACATCATTCAAAAGAGTAGAACTACAAAACTGCTACAGAACTACAAACATGGAGCCACATTTTATTTCAGGCACTGCTTGTAAACAAACCAAGATTCAAGTTTGATTATTGATTATAGAACACCCAAGGTAAGTTTCAAGGTAAGAGTTAGGTGAGTGTAATGGTGTGAGAATGTTTTGTTTGTAAACTTTTGTTGGGAAGGCGAATGCACAGCCAACCGTTTAAGCCTTTTATTTTGGCCCTTGTGGCACAGTTTGTTGGTTCCTGTGTTTTGTGTTTGTGAATGAAATGTACGCAGCAGCGTTTCACTGCAGCTTTTGTCTCCTAGTCTCTAATTCCTGCTGGTAACATCTTGGGCCGCGACGCTACCATGTCACACAAGTGTATGTGATTTTTTGTGGGACTATTATCTGACATTTTGGGGTTAAAATACTTTCTTTGAACCAGATTTCTGCCAATGTGTGATCGTGACATCAAACTACCTTCTGAATAGCCAGAATGCCTCAGGCTTCTAACATCATAGTCCTGTAAATATAACCATTACACACCCTTCAAATCCAGGATACTAACCCTAAATGTGTGAATACAGAGAGCTTCAACCAGATCTCTTTACCATGCTGTGCATCTGCATTGATACCAAGCTACTCAACCCGGGAGGTGAAGGCATGGCCAAAGAAGTTTTTAAATATGTCACTGCTTTCATTTCTTACCTGAACAAATGACCCCAGCATCTTCACTGTGATTACAGCTTGTTGTTTGCATAGAGGTTAAGCTGCATTGTGGTTGTGACTTTCCTGGAACGCACCTTATACTGGGTTTCCAGACAGGACCAGTCCCCTCTCCAAAGAGTGAAGCCTGTGGAGGAAATGCAGCATAGCCACAACCCAGATCTCTGCACACAAGCTGGGCAATTTCAATGAGCACATAGCACATTGTGCCCCATTGGTCTTCGATATAAACCTCAAGTCTGCCAGAGCAGCTGTGACTCCCATTGACCAGTCTGATATCCCAGCTGCCTTCTGAAAAACAGAACGCATTAGCACAATATTTAACTGCAGCATAGTCATGCTATACTGAAACTGTATGCTGAGAATCAAAATGCTGATACAGCTAGACTACGGCAGAAGAGAGCAAAGTAAAAAAAAAAAGCCTATATTTATTCAGGCATCCGAGAGGAAAAATGAAATTAAACAGAACACATTAAAAAAGGATTTAAATAAAGTAAGTGTATAATAGCTTTGATTTTTTTTTATTTGATTTGTAGTGAACTCTGGGTCAGCATTCCAAATCCTAAATTAAATGACTCGGAATGTTTTCCTCCTTGTACACTACATGTCAAAACAAATTACACTTAAATATCCCAACCCATTCCCCACACATATCCTGCAGTGTTATATACATAATACAGAAAACAAACCAACACACATTGTGCTAAACAGATCATATCTGCTCCAGCATTGTTAGTAATGGTGTATCATCCTGTGAAGCATCACACAAATCACACAACGTAAAGGGCATATTGTTAACAAAACCATTCCTGTAAATCGTAAAGCGATACCTGTTCTCAGACTGCAGCAAAAAGCCTGCCACTCTGCCTGAGACGCTGCCGGCTGCGTTTTGTTCACCAGAAGTCGTAGGATTGTACGGCTGTTATAGGATCCCCTACAGGGACAGGGACTAGTTTTGGGATTTTAAAATCCTGCTGAAAGTAAAGGAGTGTGTCAGCGGGACCTTGTTTTTATTCAGAGCAGGTCACAGCCGTGATCACGGCACGTGTTTTGTTTTTAGTTTCTTTTGCAGTGTTTGCTTGTCTTTTTTGTGTGTTTTGTTTATTTTACACTGCTGTGTATTGTCGCCCGGCCAATACTATTGCTGGTAGCGGCCCATGGAGGTTTGTTTGTGTGCTGCTGTTCACACCAGAGGGACCTTTGGAACGCGACTTCCGTGTCTCTCCCTTCTATCAGTGGAGTACCCGCACTCACCACGCACACGCTGACTTTGTATGGAATTTCATAAAGACATCAGCAACACAAACTCTTTAGTCAAAAGGAATTGTGAGTGCAGTAATTGTGGCTCGTGGGAGCCGAGTCCTTTGACACAGGCGCAGTAGACCTTGGGAGCAGTTCTGTACAAACACACTTGTAATGTCTGTCACCTATTTTGTATTGTCCTGATAATTTTAATTAATCAAGTAAATGAGTTGCTTGTTAGGAGGGGAAATAAAGGTATAGGAGAAAGAAAGAAAGGGGTTGCGACGCGAAACGGGAGCGCTGAGTTAAGCGCCGCTCGAGAAGTAAAGAAAGAAATAAGTAAAGAGAGAAAGGGGTTCGAGGGTTTTTTTTGTGGTATACTACGCCATGGATTTTGGAAAGTTAAACCTGGACATTTGTGGTTTTGAAGGCGTATGTAGCATCGAAAGCGAACTTGATCTGAATTGGCTGTTTCAACTTACTGCAGATGACGTGCAGGTTCACCGACCAAACTAAGTAAGACAAAACCTTCTTCCTTTAGCGGTTGTGATATTTTCCCCTCGAATAGTACTGCATGTAAATTATATTTTAAATATTAATTATAATTGTTGGTTTAATGGGGTGGGACATTAGAACTGAAGGATTACGTTATAAAGTATTATTGCAGTCTGCTTGTAGTATGTTATTGAAATCTAGAGGGGGGTGTGTTGATTGCTGACTGGGTTGTTAGCGCAGCCTACAAGGGTTTTGCAAGTGTGTGGATTTATTATTGAGAGTGTTTATGTTTGTTGTTGGTTTGTTATTGCACATTGAGTTTTATGAGGTTCTTTTAAGTGTGTAAGTTTGATTTGATGTCTTGCAGTTTGATTATTATTAAGCACTTTAGTTGGGAGTTCTTTAATTATTTAATTATTTGTTAAACCCTTCTAGGTGTGCTCACATTTATTGTGCGCATTTAACCTCCCCATTCTACTAAAAGCTTTGATTGCACAACATTGCTTTATACTGCTTGTAATTACTGAAAGTTATTTAATTCGATATGATTTTAATTAGCAAATAAATATCATTGTTTTTTATTTCTTGTGTAAAATTGGTATTCTTTGAGCTCCCCGATTCCTCCGTTCTTTTATTGCTAATATCCAGACCTCACTGGACAACAAAGGTGGTGGCAGCGGTTGCGCTACCCGAACCCGAACGACCTCGCCTGTAGACAGGGAGTGAGCGTTACAGTATTACCCTGCTATCATTGGCTCCTTCAACTGGCAGGCAAACCTTTGAAAGATAAAATAGACTGAATTGCTCTGTTTTTTTTCTTCTTACATCAGACCCAGCAGTCACTGGACAAAGACCTGTATGAAATAGGCTGGTCTGCTGGTATTGTTTAGTTACAAAGACCTGTATGAAATAGGCTGGTCTGCTGGTATAGTTTAGTTACAAAGACCTGTATGAAATAGGCTGGTCTGCTGGTATTGTTTAGTTACAAAGACCTGTATGAAATAGGCTGGTCTGCTGGTATAGTTTAGTTACAAAGACCTGTATGAAATAGGCTGGTCTGCTGGTATTGTTTAGTTACAAAGACCTGTATGAAATAGGCTGGTCTGCTGGTATTGTTTAGTTACAAAGACCTGTATGAAATAGGCTGGTCTGCTGGTATAGTTTAGTTACAAAAACCTGTATGAAATAGGCTGGTCTGCTGGTATTGTTTAGTTACAAAGACCTGTATGAAATAGGCTGGTCTGCTGGTATTGTTTAGTTACAAAGACCTGTATGAAATAGGCCTGTCTGCTGGTATAGTTTAGTTTCAAAGACCTGTATGAAATAGGCTGATCTGCTGTTATTGTTTAGTTACAAAGACCTGTATGAAATAGGCCTGTCTGCTGGTATAGTTTAGTTTCAAAGACCTGTATGAAATAGGCTGATCTGCTGTTATTGTTTAGTTACAAAGAGCTGTATGAAATAGGCTGGTCTGCTGTTATTGTTTAGTTACAAAGAGCTGTATGAAATAGGCTGGTCTGCTGGTATAGTTTAGTTACAAAGACCTGTATGAAATAGGCTGGTCTGCTGGTATTGTTTAGTTACAAAGACCTGTATGAAATAGGCTGTGTGGTCATTGTTATAGTAGAATATCTTTAGGGCTTCTGTTTTTGAGGTTTTATTAATTGTATTTTTGGTGCTTATTTTGAGCTATTTTCGGGTTTTATATAAATAATTTCTTTTCGGGGCTTTCGTTTTTTAAATACTGTATGAGTGTTTTTTCTGTCAAAATATGTATAGTAACTGGACAGTAGTGGGCAGTCACACAGTAGTTGGGGTCGGTTTAAAGTATTCAGAACAAATCAATGATAGATACAAGTCAGGAAGGCAGCACTACTGGGAATATATATATATTTATTATTTTTGTAGTAGGTTCTATTTTTTAATGGGAAAAGGATAAAGTCAACGTGAATAGATTAACCATTTCCACAGATTTTCCTGTGTTTATTGGCTATCCACCGATTTCATTTTTTTGTATCAGGGGTGTTTTATTGGTTAAAACCAAAAATCAGAAGCTCTAACTATATTATACAATTGTCATTATGCTGGGGCAAGGCATGCTTCATAGGTAAATGACAGCCTTAATAAACCACTATGTACAGTTGTGGGTGACATCATCTCAATAATTAATAAGAGTATATAAATCACATTGTCCCAAACCTTTAACTGTTTTTGCTAATAGATATGAGTCTATTACATAAGAAACATGTTGCATTGTCTTGGGACAAAGCGTTCTTTACATAGCAAAGCCAGCCATAATGAACTAACACATACAGGTGTGGGTGAGGGCATTTTCATGTTGGATGCAGGCGTGTAAAACACATTGCCCCAAAACATTCTTTATTCTTTCTAAGATAATGGCCACACTGTATAAAACGTGTGAAATTACCTTGGGTTCTTCATATAGGAATGACACACTACTGACACCTTTGGTGACGTCATTATAATACTTAATAGAAATAAGTCATTTGCATTGCGCCAAACTTTAATGTGTTTTTTCGAAGAGACATTTTGTCTATGCATTAATAAAAAAAAAAATATTATTTATCAATCCCATGTAAAACATGCTTACTCCAAACTGTAGCTGCTTTTCCAAACAGATATGAGTCTAGAATATCTGTTGGGAAATTAATGAATAGAAAATACCATTTTTAGACTTTATTGAAACCAGACGGTAGTGAGTTTGACGTTTCACACAACAGTGCTGTCAGCAAGAGCTCCGAGTTCTGCCTTGTGGAAGGGTGGAGGGCAATTCACCGACACACACGGGAGACACAAGGTTTTATTTGCAACACCGCTCAGGTGCCCAGTTTTATTTAGGTAGTTTTATTTTTATTATTTGTCACCAGATGGCGCTGGTGCTGCAACTCCCCTGCAACAACCTCTCCAGACAGCAGCTGTAGAACGCCTCGTTTCCCTCTGGACACTTTATCACTCTTCCTTAATGCGCTTTACTTGCTCTTATCTGCTCCTGATTTTACTGCATTTAATCCTGTACTTCAGGGTACTGTAATCTGTCACAAGTGTTATTTAATCTGTAGTATTTTGTATTTAATTATATCCTGATGTAACTATCACTGACACTGTTATCTGCTCCGATATTGAATCGTATTTTGTCATATACTTTGTACTTGCTAGAACCAAAGTCATTGTATTTTATCTTGCTCTTAATTGTATTAATACTTTGTGGCAAAGTGGTTTGTAGTGCTCCGGTGTACAGGTGATTCAAGGTGCTCCAACAAAGGACAAACACAAAGTTCACAGGTCAGGTTCTTTAATTCCCTTGACGAGGTGGCTCTACCCAGCAATGGGTATTGCCAGCGAAAACTGGACTCAAATAATAAAGCTGGCTCTACCCAGCAATGGGTATTGCCAGCGACAAAACAAAGTGGTTGCAGTCCCGACATAATAATTCCAACACAAAACACGTAATACAGTCACAACAACACGTCTCCAGACTGTGTGCTCTGGTGCAGGTGCGGTGCTCTGAGTGCTGGTGCTCTTGTGCGTTCAGGTCCGGGCTGGCTTCTCGCTGCAGCTCCGGCTTCGTTTCAGCCGTGTGGCAAAACAAACACAACCTTTTAATCAATGGAACCACACTTCATTCAAGGTTCCGTCCTATCTCCTCCCATTAACCACAACAAAGGAACCGATTACAGCGTCACGTCCCCCTAAAGTATCCTAAGCCCCGCCCCCTCTGATAGCTAGTTCAATCACGTCTCCTCCAATTCATGACTGAAACTTCGCTCACTGTACTAGGGCGATGACTCCGGGTACCGTCACGCCGCCCTCTTCCTGAATGGCTGGCGTCCGACTGTCCCCTGGAATGAACTGCCCAACCATTCAGTACGAAGCCCGCAGTTCCTGTTGTACAGTGCCCTCACCGGTCGAGAGGGAGATTGTTGATTCATTCGCTCTCCGTCACATACTTGTACTGTGATTCTTGAAATGTATTTTTGTTTACGACTGTAAGTTGCACGGTAAGTTACACTTGTATCCGTCAGCATGCACAGGTTCTCTAAAATAATAATGAAAACCAAAGACGAAATAAAAAATAGAAATAAAACACAGTAATAAAACTACAAAATAAAGGTGCTGCTTACACAGAGCCCCCACTGCCGCTGAGTCAGTCAGTTCGGGGCTCCGTCCTGTGCTCAGCTATTCCCTATACACTGGGGTGGTCAGAGTTCCCCGTATACCTACACACGTCCCCCTCGGGTATGTAACAATTTATTTTAATTCTTGTTTTTTATTTAAGGCGGGCTGTCTTCCTCAGCCGTCCTTGCCTGTTTCGTTCTCTCTCCAACTACTGGCATTCCTGCCTGGTCTTTGTTTGCACTGGCGTTCCTGCCTGGTCTTTGTTTGCACTGGTGTTCCTGCCTGGTCTTTGTTTGCACTGGCGTTCCTGCCTGGTCTTTGTTTGCACTGGCGTTCCTGCCTGGTCTTTGTTTGCACTGGCGTTCCTGCCTGGTCTTTGTTTGCACTGGCATTCCTGCCTGGTCTTTGTTTGCACTGGCGTTCCTGCCTGGTCTTTGTTTGCACTGGTGTTCCTGCCTTGTCTTTGTTTGCACTGGCGTCCTCCGCCAGTGACACTGGGTATCCCTGGTCATGGCCACAAGAATGCATAACCAAGCACAGTTCTTATAGTCCGAGCAACCCCCCAAGACCCTCCTCTCAACCAGGAGGCTGTGTGGTCCAGTGGTTAAAGAAAAGGGCTTGTAACGATGAGGTCCCCGGTTCAAATCCCACCTCAGCCACTGACTCATTGTGTGACCCTGAGCAAGTCACTTAACCTCCTTCTGCTCCGTCTTTCGGGTGAGATGTAATTGTAAGTGACTGCAGCTGATGCATAGTTCACACACCCTGGTCTCTGTAAGTAGCCTTGGATAAAGGTGTCTGCTAAATAAACAAATAATAAATAAACACTCAGAGAGAGAGAGCCAACACACCTTCCACCTAACCTCTCAATGTCATCGCCATGATTGACAGGCGGATCTTACGAGGCTGCTGCCCGTCTTTCTGCAGAACCATGCATGCGCCAGAAAGTCAGCACAGATCTCCCCTGTTACACTTCCAGCTTTTTCACAGACCCAACATTCTATACTTTCCACAATTTGATTTGATTTCCTCATACATTAAATTATATTCAATGTGCTATCTGTGTATTGTTCTTCTGGTAAGAAATGCAAACCTTATTAAAAGTGAGCATACCTGCAATGGTTTATTTATGTCAAAAATATCTCAAATCATAAAAACAGACTTTTTTTTGACGTTATATATCTGTATATATACTTTATTAGTAGTATTTGTTTATTTAGCAGACATATTTATCCAAGATGACTTACAGAAACTAGTGAGTGTGATCTATGCATCAGCTGCAGTCACTTACAAGTTACAACAATGTCTCACC